>NW_003852458.1:3714248-3714862 GCF_000181295.1 Otolemur garnettii | reverse complement strand
GGAACCATTCACACTGGTGCTAGAGAGAGAGGAAAGAGAACAGTAGGCCTCAGGAAGACCGGGGGTGTAGCAGTAATTTAAAACACAGTGATTCAATAGGATTGCAGGGTGGCGCAGGCAGCATGTGCCTTCACAACATTCAGATAGGTTTCCGAGTGCAAAGATACACAGGATGTATAGCCAGGATGCCTCTCGGGTTGCTGGCCTGTAAGAATGAGCAGGTAAGAGAAATCAATTGTGTGCCATCTTATATTATGTATGTTAGTTGCCTAGGGTTGTCATAACAAAGTCTCTAAAACTGTGTGGTCTAAATTGACAGAAGTGTATTGTCTCTCAGTTTTGGAGGCAGGCTACACAAAATCAGAGCCATGCTCTCCCTTATGGCTTTATGAGAGACTCCTTCCCTCACTTCTGGTGTTTTCTGGCAATCTTCATGAACATTGGCTTGTAGACACATTACTCCAATCACATGACTCATGTGTCTGCCTGTTCTGCTCTACAATCTCCCTTTTTATAAGGACACCAGTCCTATTAAAGGAGACCCACTCTATCAACAACCCTTTACCTTGACCGCCTCTGCACAGACCCTATTTTCAAATGAGGTCACATCCTAG
>NW_003852458.1:3713033-3714228 GCF_000181295.1 Otolemur garnettii | reverse complement strand
ACACCAGTCCTATTAAAGGAGACCCACTCTATCAACAACCCTTTACCTTGACCGCCTCTGCACAGACCCTATTTTCAAATGAGGTCACATCCTAGTGTAATAGGAAATAGGATCCCAACCTATCTTTTCTAAGGGACACAATTCGTCCATAGGCTGTATTGCAAGTGATGATGTTGTCAGCTTTTTAACCTGGGTTGCCCAATCAGAGGAGGAAACAGGCTAGGGTTGTCATGCTCAGTAACAAAAAAATACATATAGGATCATCAGTCGAATTTGAATTTCAGATAAACAACGAATAATTTTAGTGTATGTCCCAAAGATGCATGGGATATACTATGTTTGAAAACTTCTTTATCTGAAACTCAAATTTAATTGGATATCCTGTATTTTATCTGGAAACCCCAAAACAGGCCCTCCTGAACCTGCCTTTTTTTGGTTGCTCTGAGGTGCTGTTCCACCTGCCTGAGATATCAGAAGCCATGGCCATCCTGAAAGGAACTCTGACGAGCAGTCCTGAGCCCTGGATCCTAGCACCCAATGTGCAAGAGGGGCTTAATTTAAATGAAGCCTCTACCATCCCAAAGACTCAGTTTTTTTCATTAAAGTAGAAATAAGAATGTCTTTCCTACCTACATATATTATTGTTGTAATACTCAAGATAAATAAAATGAAAGTCCTTCTAAAATAGTGAAGTGGTGTGTCATAATAAAAAGTTATTTGTATAGGCTCCAATTTAAGAGCTGAAGTTTTGCCTTATTTCTTGCTCTGAAAGCCGGTCCCCCAGATCTGGAAATAGCAGGTGGGCACCTCCATCCCTTACCTTCCCTAAATTAATGGTGTCCTTCTAGAACCATTGCTGTGGATTCAGTGCTGCGCAAGAAAGGGCTGAAGGACTCGAGTGAGAAATGTTGGCCATAAAAGTGGCCCCCTAAGTTCATTCCCAGGACGCTGCTTTCAGCT
Organism: Otolemur garnettii; assembly: GCF_000181295.1. Classification (NCBI taxonomy): domain Eukaryota; kingdom Metazoa; phylum Chordata; class Mammalia; order Primates; family Galagidae; genus Otolemur; species Otolemur garnettii. The sequence continues at coordinate 3,713,268 of NW_003852458.1, read as the reverse complement.
CTCTGCCCCAGCACATAACAATTGCTTTAATACATTTCTTTCTTTGGAGATGAAGTTAGTGTTTGTGTACTAGTTGATGAGAAATCACTTCTTAAATCCAGGGAATAGTCTTATCACAAACACACACCCAAAAAATGGGGAGAAAGAAAGACACCCTGAAATGCTGAGTATTGAGATCACAGCCTTTATTAACCAACAATGTGCAAGCAATTCCAGAGAAAAGTTTCAAATAAGA
>NW_003852458.1:3707878-3712395 GCF_000181295.1 Otolemur garnettii | reverse complement strand
ATTTTCCCTTTTAATCTTCTCATGTTTAATTTATAACATGGCCTCAAGATGTTGGCATAACAGTCATTGACTTTATGATAATCGGTGACTACTTTTTTCCCCTAAGGTACACATTGCTAGAGACAAGTGCAGTTAAGCAAGTCTGTCTTGCTGAAAGCAACTGAGTGGGGAAAAAAGGAGGCCTGTTCCCTTCCAGCTATCTTACCATGGAAGTGGAGCTCTCCAGCAGAGGGAATGTCTAGAAGGATGAGGTGGCATCTGCACAGCGGCTCCTTTATGTAAGTAATCCAAGGACAGGCCTGACCAGTTCCCACCATCTGAGAACCTCTAGTGGCTTGTTCACAGCCACAGCTTCTTAAGATTGATCAGTGGATGCTGTAGATGACCTTGATCTGTCCTTCACAGTAACATGAATCTGAATATTTCCCAACTTGGGAATATCTAGGAATGTCCAAGCTTTTTACTTTCTGCCACACATAGAAGACTAAGAGTTGTCTGGGGCCACACAGTAAATACACAAACACTAAGAGAGCTGATAGCAAAAAAAAAAAAAAAAAAAAGGTCCGTACATACATTTCCTCATCTCTAACCCCATACACAAGCAAAAAGAATCCTCACAAAATCACGACGCAGCTCAGGGGCCACAGGCTGGGCATTCCTGAGAGGGGTTTCAGGCTTAGAGAGCTATTCTTTCTTTCTTTCTTTTTTTTTTTATTTGAGGCTTGCAAGTCTCTTGACAGATGACTATTGCAGGACTAAGTTTTAGAATGAAGCAGATGATGGGCTACTACTGGAGGATTCTATCCCATTTCTAGAAGTAAATCATTCCTTAATTGTTTCACTTTGCCAGCTTCCCTTTATTAACTATCCCCTAGCTTTATTTAAAAAAAAATTTACAAAGCATTTTTACATTAATTAGCTCTAATTTCTTTTTTTAACTTAATTTTTATCAAATCATTTAGGGGGTACATAATGTGATGATTTGAAATACAATGTGGGATGCTTAAATCAAACTGATTAAGTTAACTTATTTTTGTGGTAAAACAGTTATACTATGCTCTTAGTTGTTTCAGAATGTACCCTTGCATTATGCACATTAGGTATATGTATGCCGTGGAATACTACGCAGCCATAAAAAGATGGAGACTTTATATCTTTTATGTTTACCTGGATGGAGCTGGAACATATTCCTCTTAGTAAAGTATCTCAAGAATGGGGGACAAGTATCCAATGTACTCAATGCTATTATTAAACCAATATATAATCGCACATTCAGACGAATGATAAAATATGAATATAGTCCAACATGAAGGAGGGGACAGGAGGGAGAGGGGAGGGAGGGTATTTGGTGGAATCTCACCTAATTGTCTCTAATTTCGTATGCCCATTTTACAACTAAGTAACATGTGACATGTATCTCAAAGAGATGGATGACTGTCCCAAACCAGGCACCCTACCCAGACAGCTAGACATCTAGCCCAGCTCCAGCTTCACACCCTTGTCTCTTTCTCCCTCTGCTGTGAATTTGTAGGTGACTGGGAACGTTACATTTGAAAACAGAAAAATCTTTCCAAAATCTAAATTTCGACTTGTCAGTTTGTTTTAAAAGTCACATTAAAGTCTTCTTCCTTAAACTTATCCTCTGACAGCCCTCCATTACTGAAGACTATTTATTAGGATGTAATGCATGCCAGGCCTTATGGTTGATGCTGGGCTCATTCACTGATCAATCATGAAATAAGACATACATGGCCCCACCTCTGTGGATCCCCCAGTCTCTGAAAGGAGATGGGAAAGCCATTGTGATGAGCGATGAGTGCTTCTGTAAGAGAAGCACAAGGCCCTGCCCAGAGTTATTGAAGGGCCTCATTTTGTCACCAATTCAAGTGACATTTATGGAGTATTTCCTGCATGCCAGGCACTGTGTTCTTGCTTTGCCAGTGTCAGCCTACGTAATACTCCCCAAGGCTTGTGCAGATGAGAAAAGTGTGGCTCTGAGAGGCAACCAACTATCCAAGTCACAAAGAAAGAAAGGTGGAGCCAAATTCAACCAGGCAGCATGGTTTGAGTCCACACTGACTACACTTCCTCCAGAGCCAATTATAACCTTCTTGAAAAAAAGATTAAGATGTTTTGTTACTAAAGTAACCCATCCTTTTGTCCAGTAGGGCAGAAAGAGATAGTAGATTAAATGATTGGCTTGAAATAAAATCTAATACAATTTCTAAACAAACTATTTCACAAAACTGAAATAAATTCCATGAGAAATATAACAAAATGTGTCCAGAACACAGCATTACTTTAATGTTCCAGTTGGCCCAACAGTTGAATCAAACGATTTGGTTGCTATGCTTATATCTGTCTTACTGGAGCAGGTCTTTATCTTCTGCAAATCAACCAAGAAGGTGGAAATCACCATATGGTATCACTATGACCACAGAGCACTTAATAGATGCAGGCTTTCTGTCTTATTACTTAATAAACATCTAAGTTTCAACCATCTCAAAATTTCCCCTTTAGAAGACTGGTCCAGTGCCACGCTTCTAATGACACACCAACATTTCTGTTTCCTCATTTCTTCAAGCTTCTCTTGAGTTTCATTTTTCACAATCATTTTTTTATTTTCTTTTTAAACTTCCATCTGGGCACACTTCACATACTTTCCGTTCACACTGGTTATAATGCTTTTTTTTTTCTTTTAGGGATAGGGTCTCACTCTGTTGCCCAGGCTGCAGTATAGTGATACAATCACAGCTCACTGGAACCTCCAGCTCCTGGGCTCAAGTGATCCTCCTGCCTCAGCCTCCTGAATAGCTAGGATAATATTTGCATATTATCACAGTTGGCTAGTTTTTTTAATTTTTTGTGGAATTGGGCCTCACTATATTGCCTAACCTGGTCTCAAATTCCTGGCCACAAGCAATCCTCCTGCCTTGGCCTCCCAAAGCACTGGGATAACAGGCATGAGCCACCACACCTGGCCTATATTACTTTTATATCATATAAAACCATTTATACTTTCACTTGTTGGTCTATGTTTTGTTTTTCTAGATGCTAATTAGGAATCTAATATGTTGCTAGCAATTGAGAGTTTAAAAAGGGTGGCAAAAGTATTTCAGTAATAACTAGCACCATTTTGTTTTATTTCGCTTTACAGTTTAGAAAACGAAATTACATTGCTTTTGAAAATAAATGTGGTAAAATTGTAAACCATGCCATTTTTATTCTGGCCTTCGATTGAAACTGTCTTTGTACACAAAATTCTCTCCAAATCAGTTATATACTTCGAACATTTGTCATGTTTTCAATAACATACAGGGTGGCAAACCAGGACTAATGGAAATAAAATCACTGTGAGTTACAGTATTAATGAATTACTCAACTAAATACAATCAGCATGTGTTTTTGTTTTTTGAATTCTTTGTTTTCATACGCACCCCAAAGCATAAATTTCTTTCTTTTATCCCTCTTACCTGTACATTGAAGACATAACTTAGTTTTCACAAAGATTTTTTTTTTAGTTTATCATCTCATAGGTTATTAGGATAACTGGGGTCTGTCTTCCTAAGTATGACAACTATCTGAAGGGACTCTCTGTAAGTTACTTTATATATAAAGGATTTTTTTTAACTTAAAGGGTTATTATTAACTTTCATTATTTCCTTATTAGCAAATTTTGCTCTTAATGTCTGTTTTTTCCAAAAAATTTACACTTTTTCCCCCAAGATTGACACACATGTTTTTATAGATTTTTAGAAATAAATGTTATATAAACTCCCAAAATGTTAAGAGAGAGCTAAAATGTACCTTTATGACTATAACAATTTAATAAAATGTAGAGGATGCCAAGAGACAGACGACCTCTGAGCAAGATGATTTACAGCTGAGGGGTGGACTCTCGGGCGACTTGTCCACAGGAGCTCCTTATGGAGAAGGGGCCTGTGCCCTCAGCATGTGGTCCTTGTTAATTACTCCCCTCACCTGTATCATTCTGTCTCAATAAAAGGCTGGTGCGGAGGTTGCTCGGGGCTACCCAGGAAGTGAGGGCTAGCCCGCCTTCCACAAGCTTGTACTTCTAATCCACCTCTCGCCTGGTTCCTTCCTACAGTGACCGAGACCTGGGCCATAGGGGCCCGACGGGTTGTGACAATAAAATGTACTTTTATTCTATGAGTCTATAGCTTTTTCAAAGCAACTGTTATAAAAGACACATTTGGGGGCTTGTGCAAGTGAAGTTTTGAAATATGATCTTAAGTCATCTGCTTTCTCTCTCCCGGTTGGGGGTGGGTTGGGGAAGGACCTTTTGGAAAAATAGCTTGCCCCTCCATTAGGTCAGATCTACAAGAGAAAGTACACGAGTATTCGAGAGGCGTGGAGAGTTCGTTAAGTGAGCCCAGTCTAAAAATAAAACTTGGCAGAACAAGTAAAAGATAAGAAAATAAGTGGGATAGTAATAAGAAAAAAAATAGCCACTCTTCAGAGAATGCTTATCAGTCTGCTGTATGTCAGACATTCTG
>NW_003852458.1:3704515-3707562 GCF_000181295.1 Otolemur garnettii | reverse complement strand
GTGTCCTTCAAGTTTGTGGTATTACGCTACAGGCCTTTCTCTGTCCCCCAGACCCTGTCATTCACAGCAGGAGTCAGAAGTATTAGCACATCAGAAATGTTCATTCCCCCTCCTACCTGAAATCCTTGCATCTTCACTTGCTGTCCTAAAAGAGCTGGAGTTAACAGGTAAATTCTATAGAATTCCTTTGAGGTTGGGGGTATAGACAGGAGAAAACAGAAAGAGGAAAAACAACAGAAGACGCAAAATTAAAATGCAGACGTTTTAGTCCCACTTCTAAACTCTAGGTGACCTTGGGTAAGTCATTCCTCCTGGCTGCCCCTTACTGGGTGGGAGGTGGGGAGGGAAGTTGGGATAGACCTTCTCGGAGTCCCACTCTAGCACTTCTGGGCCGTTTTCCAGGGCATTCTGATACAATGGATGCAACCCTTCTTTGAACACACTATTATTGATTCATTTGACGGTAAAAGGCATTCCAGTTTAGCTTGAACTACAGTGGTGAAAAGTTAGCTAGTGTGTTGTGAAGCACTCACCCCAGAAGAGTGGTTTGGACGTTTCCAAGCAGGGGTAGACAGGCCCATCTGAATCATCTCACCACCCACAGCATAGCCCTAGGGGACAGGCTCACAGTAGAGTCAGATATTCCCAGATCAGCATACTCTAACAATTAACCACACCAGAGCCATTTGTCTTAAATTAACTTAAAATCTGTTAGCTGAAGCCTAATTAAACACTGGCAGTTGCCTGGGAAAAAACAATTAAAAAGCCATTCAACAATTCCATCTTGTCATTGCAGAAACTTTAACAAGCAGGACTCCCAAAGCCTGGGGAGTCTTTTCCTCATGTGAGAGCTGGCTTCAGCAATAGCTAATGTGCTCGTCCAGAACAACACCTCACAGAGGGGCTTGGATGAGACAGCTGTTCTCTCAATGCGGCTCTGAGGAGCATCAGTTTTAAGGGTTTTATCTACAGCTGGGAGTAAACAAAACAATGAAAGCAAATTTTGTTCTGTTCATCCCAGCAGCTAGAGGAGATGTAGAAAATATCTGAACCATGTAACAACAAATGCAACTCGAACGTCCCCAAGGAGGCCAAAAGTTTCTCTTCCACCTAGCATGACTTCCTCTTCCTTTGTCGGTGTTTGGGTTTTCCTATCTACCAGTTTCCTGACCTCAGTTGTTTCTGACACATCAGTGCTCCCAGAAAATGGAAAGTGATGCCCCTTCACCCGTGGTCTGATGCTTAAGATTCTGAAGATACAGCAGGATTACCAGCACCATTCTTGGGCTCTCCGAAAATGGCCCAGAGAAAAGCCTTGTGGGATGAATTCACATGTTTTCCTGTTGGGGCGCGTTAATGCCTCTCTTGACCTCTTGACCTTTGCTAAGTTTTCTAACATATTCATTGATTTGAGCTGCAGGTATGAAAGTTTCCACCTGAAGCTTATTCTGCAGTAAAAAAGAAGTTAAAAATCACTGTTCCCCAAAAAGCAATTCGGTGGTTTCACTGAATTCCACCCTCCTGGTGTTTCCCTAGAACTAAGGGAGACTGGCTCTTCCAATTTCTTTTGCCTCAGTTTCTCACTTGTTCAACCGGCAATAGAACAAGTGAGGGATTTTGTCCTCAAAACCCACATGAGTACTGGATTTGGGATATTGAATATGATCAGTAGCTAACTTTTCACCACTGTAGTTCAAGTGAAAGTCTTCCACTTAATAGCTGCCACTGCCATGGACAGGGGCGTTTCCTCAGCAAGCATATGAAGTAGAGAGGCCCATGCACATTCTCAGCAAGCCTGGCCTGAACACAGGGGAAAGGGGAGTGCTATGAGGTGAGGGTGGGCTGCAGATCTGATCTGAGAGCTTATAGTCAGTGATAGGTTGCAGCTGAACTCTGCTCTGAAAAATTCATCATTTTCTGTTGCTGCAGAAGGATTCTCTGAAGATGAGCAGATACGATCTCTTGCTGGGTCCATCCAAGGCAATGAGCAATAAGGTAGACATTCAGGGCAGGTGCCTCCCTGCACTAGTAAAAGGTGGAAATATAAGAAAAACCACCCTGGGTTGGTCTTCTATGTCCATACTTGTATTTTTGTTTATTTACTATTGGGAGGTGTGTATATTTGTGTATGTGCATCTATGATATATGTATGTACATGTGTATATATGTTCATGTATATAAAGCTTTGGTTATTTACACACATATACATACATATATATGTGTCTATCTCTACACACACACATATATATTCATGTATATAGATATACAAATTGTGTGGCATTTATAGCTACCTAATTTTCTAGCATTGGGAATTGTGAGAATAGTTCTGGACACTTAGAAACCAATTGACATAATACTTCACTTGGAGCAAGACCACATCTTCTCGGTTTGTTCAATTCATTGCCACCCTACACTGGGTGAATCTCCAGAAAGAAATCTTGGGACTATATAATTACTTCGCTCAACCTACAAAGCTGCTTAAGTACCGTTAGTGAACCTCAAGAGACCTGTAAAGAAGAAGTCATCCAAAGTGAAGCAAATAACCAAACTTCTAATTAGCGTACTGCTGACAGCCAGCACATGCCAAGTCATTAGCGGAGTGTGAACTTTCTTCTTCTTCTTTTTTGTATTAAATCATAGCTGTGTGCATTAATGCAATCATGGGGTACAATGTGCTGGCATTGTGTAGAAGGGGGATAGTTTCCTATCTTTTCTTTCAGAAACAACGTGTAAAAAGAAAGTTCAAAAGGCAGGTCTATTTTTTGAACTTTCTTTTTACACGTAGTTTCTGAAAGAAAAGATAGTAAACTATCCCCCTTCCCTACAATGCCAGCACACATCACTGACTATTTTTCACATCATTCCTGTGAGATCGGGAGACAGAATGATGATATAAGTCTACTGGTTCAGTCACAAAGGACATTTTCAAACCATGAATATATTCATTGTGAATTGAAAGTAAAATGAAAATTTGACACCCAGTTTCTTAAGTCAGAATCCGATAGTCACATATTCTGGACCACCCACATCTGTTACAGTCAGATCAC
>NW_003852458.1:3690849-3704031 GCF_000181295.1 Otolemur garnettii | reverse complement strand
ACGCTACATCATTTATTTCCTTAAACCTGTATATTTCAAAATAACTTTTTATGTCTTCTGAAAGTGCAAGTTCAGAAATGTCTTTGAACAACTCGAATAACATGCTAACGCTTATTCCCAGGACATATGCTGTAAAACTCCACAGTCTTGTAAGCTATAGAGATGAGCTCACCAGGCTTTTCTGTTAGGATTGAGTCACGGATACACACAAATATGCGACTACTTCCCATTTGTTGATATATTACCCAGATGATTAACTGGAATTGAGACAAAAACAAAAAAGGGTAAAGTGATTTTATCACTTGCTAAAATAAATTTACCTCAAGAAATTCCTCTTAATGCTTTAATGATTCCAAGTAGCAGAGGCCCTGCAGCCACCCAGCCACAGGTTCTTAGCACCTGAAAGATGGCGCCTGCACCTTTTGTGGTGCCAGTTTTCTTCTTCTCTGAGAAGCAAACGCTGAGCATGACTCCTTTCCTGCCTTGTTTGCCTAGTCAGTCTTCACTGCAGCTAAACAACTGACACTCAGGAAAAGTTTCATCGTTAAAAATCTTCCCCTGAATTTTGCAATATTTTCCTAGCCTGCTGGCCATGCTAAGTTCTGATTTGAGATAACCCATAGGAGAAGCAGGGCCCAAGGCCTCTAATTTTTAATCTTCTGAGCTGTGTGCTAACTTAAACCCCCCCTACCCCCCGGCCGAGTCAAATGCACCTCCTCTTCGGTGGAAGTGGCTTTCAACCAAGGGTCAAGGACTCGAGGAGTAACCCAGGGCAATCTTTTTGAGATTCTACGCTATTTACTGAAAAAGAAAATTTGGCATATTTAAATCATCGTTGCTAAGCTTCCTTGCAACTTTGTGAAATAACTCTCTAATAAAATAAATGGCTCTATCACTAAAAAGAAGATTCTAAAAAGCATTTCCACGCTTATTATTGTTTTGTCATTGTTTTTTTTTTATGACTTTGGGCTTGTTTTTGAACCTCTTTTTTAAAATTTGTATTGGGATTCATTGAAGGAACAAAGAATTAGGTTACACTGAATGAATTGGCTGGGAAAAAAGTCCCTCTTACTATTATGTTCCACCCCCAATAGTTATTGTTTATTAAAAGTGCCAGTAACTGGGTGGTGCCTGTGGCTCAGAAGAGTAGGGTGCCAGCCCCATATGCTGGAGGTGGTGGGTTCAAACCTAGCCCCAGCCCAAAACTGCAAAAAAAAAAGCTAGTAACTATAGTATGTGAGCATATATGTTCATTAGTTTGATTTAGCCATTGCACAACGTATACATATTTCAAAGCATCATGTTGAACACCAAAATCTATACAATTGTTATTTGTCCATTTAAAAAAGAACAAAAAGTACCAGTAGCCATTATGGAAAATATAATTTGTGCTCCATAGCAGTTCTCTATTCACAATTTCTTCTTGACAAATGAAGGAAGAAAGGACGGCAGCAAATCTGAGCTGGCCCTGTCCGCATGGAAGACCAAAAAGGGCATGTCCAGTATGGGCTAATGACCTCCATCCGCAGTGCCAGAACACACTGTGGCCAAGTAAACAAGAAAAAGTACTTATTATTTTCCCTTAACAATCTCTTAAAGTCTCTAATTCAAGGCATCAGCCATTCATGGGTTTATCCTGCAAGGCTTTAATTATTGCAAATGTAGGTTGTTTCTAAATTTGATCTTAATTATATGTTAGGTCCTTTTTACATTTCCCTGGGAACTTATTTATTAATTTTGCATCTATTTGGTAGGCATTGACAATATCATTCAGTTTTTTGATAACTCGGTTCTCAGCGACTTAACTGCCCTTAGAGTTTCACAAATTCAAGTTAGAGGTCCGATACACTCGGTTTTCTAAAATGCAAGTATTAAGGGTTGAAGATGTTACCAAAAGTCCACACATGTTTAATGAGGAGGCTCCAGTTCTAAAATGTGGTCATCAAATTAGGCTCACAGTACTGTCCAATAGAAGCGTCTACAATATGGAAAAGCGAGTATGCAACGTACTCAGTACTAATAGAAAACCAATAGAAAACAACTACACATCCACATGAGAGGAAAACACAGGTCTACTCGTGGGAGGAGGAGGAGGGGGAGGATTCATAAGGTCTCCCCCACTAATGCACACAATGTAAGCTTTGCAGCAGGCCCCCTGGATGAAGGGCTCAACTACAACTTGAACTTTACCTTAGAGGGGTAAACAACGTAACCTAATAATTTGCACCCTCATATTAATCTAAATAAAAAAGGAAGCATTTATGATGACAGAAGTGTTCTATGTCTGCGCTGTCCAGTACAGTAGCCCCTCATTAGATGTGGCTTTGGAGCCTTTGAAATGTGGCTGGTGTGACTGAAGAACTGAATTTCTAACTTTATTTAACTTTAGTTAATTTAAACTTAGCTCCTATAATGGAAATCTCACAAATAAATGGATAAATGGAATCTCACAAATCAGCACATTTGGCTTTTTGAGCTAGAAGTACTTCAAAGCTAAAAATGTTGTCTGTCCCACAAACACTAAGTGGATAAAGATGTAGCAATCGTTAGCTTCAAGTCCATGAGCTTTGGGAAAAACTGCTCCAAGACCTATGTAAACTGAGGAATCTATTTGATCCGTTCTCAGCAAAATGACTTCTCCATTCCTTTCAAATAATGTGTTTCTGTGTGGGGGCTAGGAGGCACCTCCTAGGTTCCATGGAGAATCTGGTAATTACAGAGATCTGGGTTATTCTGAACCATGCATTAATTGATGTTGCTGAAACTGGCTCTTTTCTGGACCAACTTCCTCCTAGAATTATGAAATAAATGCTTAAAACACCATAAGCCTTCTATTACAAAAAGTATACTCTGGTTTTTGTTTCAAAAATGTCTTCCTTTCTTGACTACTAAGAAATCCCAGTCCATTTTTTTTTTTTAACTCTACTGGAATTGCCCAGAGAGGACCCGGCAAGGTTGCAAGCCTTTACCAAAGTACAAACACAAATTTTTGAGTGTTCCCAATGGTACGACATTTATTATAAAGATTACTGATATGTGCCTTCACATTTCCATACTCCAATTGTTTGCACAGCTTAATATTTTAAATGGTGCCCCTAGGACCAAATGTTCTGAGTAAAGACACATTAATAAGTAATTCTGCACCAAATATATTCATATGAACATCTAGATTTACAAATTAGATGTTAATGGGCTCCACAGCTAAGAACACCTCTAGAATGGGAAGAGATACTTGGATGTCATAAATTGGACAAAAGGTTGATAAGTAGAATCTACAGAGAACTCAAATTAATCAAGGGAAAAAAGAGCAAACAATCCCATTTATCACTGGGCAAGAGATATGAATAGAAATGTCTCTGAGGAAGACAGACAAATGGCTAACAAGCATATGAAAAAATGTTTGTGGTCCCTAATCATCAGAGAAATATAAAGCAAAACCACCCTGAAATACCACCTAGCTCCAGAGTAGCCCACATCCCAAAGTCCCCAAGCTGCAGATGCCTGCAGACATGGAGAGAGGGGAGCACTTTTACACTGTTGGTGGGACTGCAAACTATACAGCCTCTCGGGAGAGAATGATGGAGACTCCTCAAAGAACTCAAATTCGACCTCCCATTTGATCCTACAATCCCACTACTAGGTATCTACCCAGAAGAAAAAAAAATCATTTTATTATAAGGACATGGGCACTAGATCGTTTATTGCAGCTCAGCTTACAATTGCCAAGATATGGAAACAACCAAAAAGCCCATTAATCCAGGAATAGATTAACAAAGTGCGGTATATGTCTACTATGATATACTATTCAGCCATAAAAAAGATAGACTTTACATCCTTTGTATTAACCTGGATGGAGTTGAAACATAGTCTTCTCAGTAAAGTATCACAACCATGGAAAAGCAAGTATCCAATGTTCTCATGACTCATATGAAGCCAGTAGATGATCTAACACACTCCCACGTAAGAGAAAAACCCAATCCAGTTCAAGTTGAGGGGATGGAGGAAGATGGGAGGAAGTGGATGGCATGGGCACAATGTAAGTGTATATGGCACACTTTGGGGGTGTAGGACACAACTACAAGAGGGACTCTCCCTAACAATGCGAATATTGTAACCTAGTTGTTTGTACCCTCACATTAACCTGAAATTTTAAAAAAGTCAAAAATAAAAATAAAGGATTTCTTGCCTTGCAAGGGACCTGTATTACTTCTTTAAATAGTGGTACATAGAAATGTATCATATACCAAACCTCATTTATTTATTCTATGCTCGTAGGTTTTAGGTAGCTTAAAACTTAATTGTCTCATTTGCCTACTGAGAGCAACACAAAAGGAGAGAAAAAGCAGCCTCAAATTATACTGCATGGATGAAAACAACTATTAGAATCACAGAAATGCATACAGATGTATAGAAAAGTACTGTAACTTTATTTAAAATGAGACATTCTTGATTTTTCCAAATATTTAGGTGAAAGAATGTATTTTGACCACCATGTTATTTTATGGGGAATCCTCCTTTCTATCCCTGCTTTAGAGTGGATTTAGTGTGTAAGGAGAGGGCATAACATACGAATGCTCTCCTCTCTTCTTGGCTGTCAGGAGCTGTCTGTGTCCCATCCCTTCCTACTGTTTAAAAAGGGTCCACAGATGTATCAAGCCAATAAGGAACCCACATCTTAGAGCAACGTGGTCTGAGGCTCTGTGCAGGCTACGGTGCCTCCTGCTTGATATCCAGAACGTGGCCCAGACTCTGGCTTTGCGCCTACGTTCTTTGGCTTGATTTCATTGCAGGCTGACACGGGCAGTTTGGATTCCAACACCTTTTTGCTTTAATCTTCCCGAGTTCTGCTACACTGTCTTACCAGATGTAACCTTTTCCTTGCTTGACTCTTTATTCTACGGGGTCCTTCTTAAAATTCATGAATGTGACTCCTCCTGTTGCCTTCATTTGTGTTTCTAAATGTACTCACCTGTCTTATTTGTCTCTGATTTCTGGACTTATAAACCTTAAAAGCAAAGTGAGGTTCAGAGAGACTGGGTGGTTTCCCTAACGTCACACAGTGAGTAAAGTATAGATTACTGGGTTTGCCTCCTACCTCCACCTACTTCCCACCGTGCTTTCTGCCCCCAAACCTGGTAAAGACTGGTACTGAGAGCTTCTCTCTGCACTGACAAGGAGACCAACTGTCCCGACTGGCAGCCAAAGCCCGCTCTCTCCATTCTGTCCTCACTTAACTAAAGACACCAAATGTAGAAAAACAGCACATATAAATCCAGGGACTACCCAAAACCCACAAAATATTATGAAAGAATCAGCTTGACTTTAAAGGCCCTGGGGCTTAGCAAAGCCTCTGCATTGACGTATGCTTGATTAACAATAATAATTAATAATCATAATAAGATCCACAGGGGTAGTTCTAAACATTGATAGCAACATAAAATACTTTTATAATTGAGAAAAGAGTTCCATTTCAACTTCTGATGAACTAATGATTTAATTGAGAGAAATCTGATGACCACTTTATTTTTTTACCCAACAATAAATAACGTAATGTGGCTGACTCATTGGAATTTATTATTAACTGATATATTTCTACTTTGACATTCCCAGAACAACTTGCTCTTTACGAATGGGCCAAACCTGATGACTTATGTCCCTTGGAAAGGTAAGCAGATTATTTAAACATTCTATCCTTCTTTCTGTGGGTATTTGAATTTACCAATCTAGAAAATATGTTTCTTTTTACCTAAGCTGCCATACCCAAGAGAACCGCGTCTAGCGGTGTGCCTTGAATCTTTGTCTCTCTCCTTTTATGGAATTGCGCTGCACAAAGTTATAATATTTACTGTGCGATAATGTGCAGCTTAAACCAAACAATGCTCTAAATGAGCTCATGAATTTGCTAGAAACGTCTAAATAGCATTGATCAAAGGTGATAGTTGACTTCATCTCACTAACGTCTAAATAATGAAGTGAAAAATATTAAAGAATTTTTTTGAAGGTTAAAGATGAAGTTAAGAAACTTTGCAAATATATTTAGGAAAGGTTAGTCTTGTAAGCGCATTTTACAGTGTAATACGTGGTAAGCCTTTCTAAGTTCCAGAGCTACATGACACAGTAGGGACGGAAGGAGGACGTGACAGTAGTTTACGCTTCCTGAGTGGGTGGCTAAGTAATCAAAAGCAGACAGTCACTCTCTGCTGGGCTTCATTCACTCTGCGGGCTGCTGCAGTATGTGAGTAAACATCAGAAAGCCCCTGTTTCACAGCTGCTATTTGTGGCTCTTTCAGTATCAAAGGGCCAAATTAGTGTAAGGCTGGATGATCAACAGATGGGCCGAGCCTTGTATCAAAGACACCAAAGCCTGCTAAAGGCGATATGCAGGGGTAAACAAAAAGAAAAAAAAAGGCATTAAGGCGTCGTTCCCAGTCACTGCGGCTAGAAAAGAAGAACGGCTGCTTTTAAGGGTCTCAGCCTTGGCAAGACAGCCAGGAGGGCTGTTGTTACCCCTGGCGCTGCAGAGAATCAATCTAACAGGAAGTGGAGACAGTCCAGCGGTGCTATGGCAACCAGGGCTGCTGCAGGCAGGCAGGGAGGGAGGGAGGAGAGCCAGGCAGGCAGCCCTGATGCTGACTGAGAGCGCCAGCCCGCTCCGGCCAAGGGGACCTGCCTCTGGCCTCTCCCTGGAGGTCACTTTTCCCTGGGAGTAAGTTCCATTAGGAAAGACAGCAAAACATGTCATGATTAGAGCCATGGGGTGCACAGAACCCAGGGTGAGAGGGCTGTGAGTGCCTATGTGATCCTTTCTCATCCCTGCTCACCATGTGAGGGTCCATCATCATAGGATGTCAGAGACAGACTACAGGACTGTTATTCAAGAATGACCCATGGGAATGTCTCCCCACCCAAAGTGTTAGCACCCTGGTTGGGCAGAGGCTGTGATGGCATTTTCTGACTTTTTTCCTTGTCTTCTCTCAACTACTCACACCTACAACTTTCTCCCGTCTCTCTGTTCTGTCGTCACTTTACCACCTACATCTCTTCTCCCCCAGCTGATGGTGATGACAATGATGTAGAACTGACTATGTAGAATAAAATAGCTGGATAGTACCATGAAATCGAGTTTAACTCAGAAGAGCCAAAGGGACAAAGACAACGTGAATGGTAAAGAAAAGATGTCTGAACACGTCTTAATCCACTGGAGTGTCACTTCAGGATCAATACGATTGTTCTTCTGTCAAATTACAGTCTCTTTGGCCTTCTCTATCCCATCCATTCAGACTCCAAGTAACATAAAGAACCCTGCTGACAGCCGCATCTAGTGTCTCTTCATGAATTTCCCGTCCATATGGGAAAGCAGCTGACCTCCCATTACTGACAGGTGCTGGCCAGGCTTGGCCAGCAGCAAACCTGCAGCAGAATACACGTCCTCACATACGACACATGTTGCGAGTTGTTCTTCACCATCCATCCTCCCTTTCTGTCTCAGAATAATAGAAATCCCAATTTTTAGCTGGGCACAAGGCTTCCTAGAATAAAGACCACTTAGCCCACCTTCCTGTGCAGCTACATAACCACATTACCAAATTCTGGACAAGGAATGTGAGGAAAAGCTAGGCAAGCAACTTCCAAGTTGTGCCCTTGAACGACAAGCCTTGCCCTTTATCTATCTCCATGTTACTGTTGAAAATAATCCTGGGGTTAAGCCAGGTTAGGACAGCTGGGCAAAGATAATACCCAAGGAAGGGCGGAGCAGCGCAGAAGTGGAGCACAGCCATTCCACCAGCCCTAACTACGACCCCTGCAGATTACACCAGAAAGAATGAAATTTCTATCTTGCTTAAACCAGTGCTATTTTGGCTTAAAGTCTTTCAGAGTGGGAAACCTCAGAAGCATATATTTGACTCCTGTATTGTTATCAACTTGACCAGAAAACTAGTGGTCTGCTCTAAGTAGGCTCCGTGGGGAATTGGTCAGGGTGCCCCAAGGTGTTAGGAAACTGACCAGAGAAGCAAAGAATCAGCAAGAATTGAGGTTGCAATATGAGACAACAGGAAAACACCCACAAAATAATAATATGATCATCATAATACATAAAGTAGAGAATCAGGACGTAGCAGGTCAGATCTGACAGATCCACACCAAGTAGGGAGCCCCGGGGAGAATACGCACACGTGTTCAGACACATGGATGTCTAGGACAGCTGGCCGGGCAGACAGAGATGGGAGGCCGGGCAGAGGTGCTCCAAAGCTCCAAAGCCCATAACAGGAAAGCGAAACATGTGAACGTATACTCTGCCCACTGGCCAGAGCCCTCTGAGACCTGCACACAGAAATCACTCGGCTTAATGCCCTGGCTACTCTCCATGATTCTTCAGTCTCAAAAGCATGTTGCCTGCATCTGAGAAGGAAACTCAGTCCTTACATCAGAGCATCATGTTGCAACCTTGCAGTGAACTGGAAGTCTCTCTGGGGAGGGAAAATCAGGACCATCCAGATTCCTCTGGAACCACTGAAAGAAAACCTCTGGGGCTCAGGGTTCAGACCGCCCTGTCTAACCTGGGAGCCGTCAGCCATGTGTGTCTACTGAACATTTAAAATGAGGCTGGGAAGAACTGAGCTGTGCTGTGTGCATAAAATACACACTGGATTGTGAAGACTTAGAACAAATAAAAATGAGAATGTAAAATATCTCGTTCATATTTTATATTAATTACATGTTGAAATGATATTTAGTATACATTACAGTAAATCATATATGTTATTAAAATTAATTTCTTCTGTTTCTTCTGTTCCTTTTGACTTTATTTTCTATAGAGATTCAAAAAAGGTAAAATTACATATGACACTCACATTATACTTTTATTGAACAACACTGGTCTGCAAACCGGTGTTCTAATATCTGGAAGGAATTTCCGTGATAATAAGTAAGGGAAGATTCAGACTGCAGACACCCTAATGTCTGAGTCCCATTCCATCACGAAAGTAGCATGTAGCCAGTTTGACGCAAGGCATGGCTTTCCTGTTTTTATTCAATAAACCCACATCTTTGGGGTTAATGCAAACCTCCAGTTCTGGGAATGAAATCTCTGTGCTGTCCCGCACAGGGAGACAATCGCTGATCAAATTCTTGAACCTCCTCAATCGTTAAGAGGGAGTGCTCTTCATGATATTGAACAATCTATTTAGAGAGACTGGAAGAATACACTTTTCGTACTGGCTTTTCTCACTGACCTCACTGGAGTCTGTTCTAAAGCTGTACTCCTCATTAGCACAAAGGAAAAGATATTCTTACATTGGATGTGGTAAGGTAAGAAGTATAGAAAAATGTAAGTAATAAGCCTTCTTTTTAAAAGAAATAAATTCTCTCTTCACTGCCTATTGTATACTGAAAGCACAAACTAGGTGAAAGGAAGTAACCCCTTTCCTCCCTGTAGTAAAAGGTCATGGCCAATACCCATCTAGCAAAAATCAGGTTAAAAAGGAAAAGCCTAACAAATGTATTGCTCTTATATGCACACCTGTGTGTGGGATTCATAAAAAACCTGTATTAGACACAAGCAACCTGGAAACAATTGTCACTGCACTGCTCCATGAAGGTGGAAGATTTAATAGGTCTTTCTCTTCCCTTTGGGTCTCATTAAACATCATCTTAGCCTACAAAGAGAGCTCTGTCATCCAAGTCCACAGACATGGGAATGTTGAGTGCTTGGCATTCCCGAAGCAAATTTCTCTTTTTGGCTAAATAATACATTCAACAGTGTATGAAATAACACCAAATGCAAGCAAGCCTGTTTTCTCTCCTTTGGACTCCTTTAAACTTTCTGGGTATATCTTATTCTATTAGCCTCTGCAAAGCTTTTCTTCGATTCACAAAGAAAAAAGACACTTTGGGGTTAAATTAAAATAAGGGGGGGTCTATTGTAGAGAACAGAAATAAGGAAGATGGAAACTCCTCAGATGCCCGGTGAGGCCTCCCAACTATGTGGAAAATAAGGTGTTGGGGGAACGGGAGAGATGATGGGGACACAGTGCAGTCCATGCAGTTATAGTGGCGAGTTATCTCCTTGGCTGGGTTACCTCATGGCAGGCTTGAGCAGAAAACAGCTTCACTTCCAACCTTTGGGGTGACTCAGAGCCACTCTCCCAACCCTCCTGCTGCTCCTAACTAGACTCCCAGGAACTGCTTCTCAATTTCTACCTCTGTCAGAGAAAAGATTTAAAAAGGCAGTGGGGGCCTCCTGAGTCCAACAGTTTTCTTTCCATCCTGTTTTCAATTTCAGACCCCTTTGGTTGTTCAACATAATCTTGTGGACCACATTAGGGATTGTTTTAATTACTTGTCTTTCTGAAATGAAAATTACTAAATGTGATTACATAAAAATACTACAGATTTAAGAAGTAAAGGTTAACAAATGTTTTATTATATACAAGGACATTAAAATTTTTTTTCACAGATAATTACAGATGTATATGGTTCAATGTGCTTTAAACCAGTTAAAACATGCATGATTTATTTGCCAAAGTATTTCAAAGAATATTTTATTTCGATATTTGGTTTTGGTATCAAGTGTAAAAGTGTAGATTTACGTTTAGTCATTTCATTGACTAAAAGAGGTTGAGAAAATAAATGGTACCATACCTTGAATTATTCTGTTTGGCTTACAAAATACCAGCTGGTTTATTTTTATAATAGCTATGTCTTATTTCAAGTGACTGGATAAGACAAAAGATTTAAAAATTTCAATCACTTTCCTATAAATTACTATTAAAGATATAGGTAGTATTTACTACTATCAAATGAATATCCAAATCAGACTTACTTGCCATGGTATTTTCTCTCTTTAATGTAGATTTTTTAACTATTAGAGAAGATTTTATATCTATACATTAATTAACCAAATGATTAAAACTTATAGATCTATTAAAAGTCATCTTGAAGAGAAGTTGCAGATATTTGATCATTTTTATATTTGCCATTAAGTTTTATTTCGACTTTAATATATATAATTCTTCCTGACTTTAACTAATGGGCCATGATAGGTACAAATTAAATAATATATGGCTAAGAACACAGTAAATGATTTGAAATTCTATGGTAGATTCTCACTTCTAGTAATGTGGTAGATTGGACACTCTAAGTGACCCTCTTGATGAAAATAATTAAAATGTTGAGGAAAAATGAAAGGCATCATTTTAAATGCCTTGCTGAGCTACCACCAAAATAAGGAGTCAGGTGATCTCACAAATAAACAGGATTGCTGGTAGGTAAGTAAATAAAGCAAAGTTAGCTTTGCCCTGAGAGTTTCTGCCAAAGTATGGAGACTTTGGGCTTCCCCTTGGGGGTGGGTACCGGCACAGTTTGCAGGGTATAGAAGACAGAAGACCTCTAGTGAATCCAAGAGAGCTCCCTGTAAACCTGGAACCTCGAAGAGGTTCTCTTAATTAATCAAGCTTCAGCAAGAGATAAAAGAACCCACAAAAAGCAACAACCAAACAATTACAGAGTACTGAAGAATTATTGCCAGTGCACTGGTCCTCAGAACATGGAAGCCAGCTGATGTTCAAATGGGACAGCTATACATAACTCTACTCTTTGACACATCATAGTAAAACTGCAGAATATCATAGGAAGAGAGGAAGAGATGAAAAGGAGCCAGGGATAACTCACCAGGAGTAACAATGTTAGCTTACACGCAGTAGGAATAATAAAAACCAGAAAAGAGTAGAAATGTATATTTCCTCTTCTAAGAAAAGATGCTTGCCAAACAAGAATCAGCAAGCTTTAACCTTCAAAAATGAGAGGAAAAGAGAAGACAGTTTCACAGAGACATAAAGCTAGGGAGCCCACTGCTGAAAGACTTTTTAATAGAAACTTTAAAGAATGTAACTTAAGAGCAAGAAAATTGTGCTAGAAGAAAGTTCTGTGGGAACAAAAAAAAGGAAAAGGAATGATAAGCAAAGCTATTGGTAAACATGTGGATAATACCAAGCAATTATTGATAGAACACTGAATAATAAAAATGTCCACTATATGGTACATTAAAAATAGGCCAGAATGCAACTACTGCACGGAAAGAGCTCATGCTGTTAATACAAACAGAGCTTATAAACTGCATGGGGAGATGATTGGCATTTGCCCTTATTATTGAAGAAAAAAGTAAAGATAGACTTTATTGTATTAATTATGTATGTTAAAATAGCCAGGGTGCCACGAAAAGTATAGATATAAGACATATGAATTCCAGACAAGCTGAAGAAAGAAAATGGGAGTAAATTTTCAATTGAAAACAGGGCAAGGAAGGAGGAAAATAATAGAAAAAGATGAAGTGATACAAATAACTGCACTGAGGAAGGTGGTAGCATTTAACCCAAATGTATAAGTATTCAAAGAAAATTACATGAATTAACGCCCAATGGAAGTGCCGCCTAACAGAAAGTCATGGACCTTGTTCAGAGTAGCATATTCACAATAGCTGAAAACTGGAACCATCTCAACCACCCATTCTACAATGAAATAGAGAAATTAATTGTAGTATATTTTATACAATAGAATCCTATACAGTAATGGGAAGGACAGTCTACAACTGCATCCAAGTATACAAGTGAGTCTCTCAAACATGAATCGAGTGCAAAAAAGTAGACACAAAAGAGAACATAGTTATGATTCTATTTACATGGAACACACAAATTGGCAAAACTAATTCAGGAGATAAGGTTGGTAGAGAGAGAAGGGAGGAAGTAGAGACAGGAGGAGGAAGATCTGACCAGAAAAGAGAAAGGGGCATGTGGAGAGGTAGGGAAGTCTTCTCTCTTGACCCAAGGGTTCGTTATACAACTGAATCTAGTTTGTAAAATTTTATCAAGTGAAGTATTCATAATTTATGGATATTTCTGCATGTACATTACATTTCAGCAAATGATTTAGAAATATAACTACATGTTCTTCATAAGAGACACACCTACCCATTATTTAAGAAAACAGAAATACTGAAAGTCAAAGGATGGAAAAAATTACCAGGTAATAGTTAATTGAATGATCAATCATCATAGACTTCAAGGCAAGAAGGCATTACAAGGGATAAAGACTTTCACTAAAACATGATATAAAAGTCCTAAATTTGTGTGTATCTAAGAATATAAACTCAAAATATATAAAGTAAAATTTTACTAACTTAGAAAG
>NW_003852458.1:3654248-3689355 GCF_000181295.1 Otolemur garnettii | reverse complement strand
CCCAGCATTCAATAAAATGAGAATCCATTCTCAATAAAATTTCTCAGCACATTAGTAATTGGAGAAGGGCTCTTTATTCCCTTTTTGCTCCAGATCTATTCCACGCCTATCTATGCCTTACCTGGGCTCTAGGTCAGCCTCCAACGACTGCATCACTAAGGTACTGTACCCTCAGCTCAGTTGGGTTTGGTCAATGTGACCAAGAAATTCAAGGATAGGAGGAGAGGAAGGTCAGGGTATTTCCCCCCACTGGATGCTACAGCTCAGACTTCTCCCCCTGGCTTGTAGGTGACCACCTGACCAACTCTCTTCCCACTGGTCTCCTCATCCCTAAGTCCGCCTCTCTACTTGGTGTAGTAACAGTAGGCCTACAGGAGATAAAGGAGCTTCCTAGTGGATGTTTCACCATCCCTTGTTCATTTCCCTAATCCTGCCCACCCCTATATAAATTTCTCTTCATTTAGTACTCTCCAAAATCCCAGTTGATGTGCTGTTAATCTACATTATGGGTTAATTTGTATTCTCTCTCAAATTCATTTGCTAAAGTCCCAATCTTCAGGATCTCAGAATGTAACCATATTTAGGAATAAGGAATTTAAGTAAGCAATTCCTGTAACATTGGTAACAAGGCAAGGATTTGCTATATAATTAATTCTATTTGACATTAGACCAGAAGTCCTAGCCAGTCTAAACAGTAAAACAACTAAGAGAGTAAGACAATAAATAGAATTGGAAGTTAAAAAATTGAAAACATCAAACAAAACTGTCATTATTCATAGATAGTATTATAAAACTGTCCACATAACTCCCTCTAAAACTACAGATAAATTATTAGAATTAAAGAGAGTTTAATAAATTTACTTACTATAAAACCAATATATAAAAATTAATTGCATGTTTATATTTCAGCAATAAGTATTTTTGAAATATAATTTTAAATATCAAATATTACAACAGCCATAATATGGTATACTTAGGCATAGCTCTAACATAAATGTGCAAAGCCTAAAGAAACAAAAATATAAAATTTTATGAAAGAGAGTAGACAAATGAAAAGGTCATGACCTTGATATGAAGACTCCATATGATAAAATCATCAATTCTTTCTAAATTAATTCATACCAGTTCCAATTAGTCTCTATAGATTGTTTCTTGAAACTTGCCACCAGACTCTAAAATTTATATGAAAGGGATAAGGCCAAAACTGAATAATACAGTTCTGCCAGCTATGGAAGTATATCATAAAGCTCTGGTAAAGACAGTGAGTGGGAGCACAGGAGTTAATAAAAAAACTGTCAGTAGAATAGACTATATCAGAGAGGCCAAACCAGGCTTATGAAAAAATGGCAACATGATTTGTGAAAAAGTAATTGTGATTTACAGATGAGACAGGAAGGAATAGGTTGTAATAACTAACAGTGATGGAACAATTGGGAAAAATCTATTCCAAGTGGATTTAAGATTTAATGAGAAAGAAAAAAAAATGCAGACTACACTAGAGTATAACTTAAAGTAGTGGGAGTTTTTTTCTTCAGAGTAGGGAAGGATTTATTAAGAAATAAAATCCTCAAGCCATACAGGAAAACATTAATAAATGTGATTCTATTAAAATTTGACCTTCAGATCATCAAAGGAGGGAGAAGACAAGTCCAATGCTGGAAAAAATTATTTGAAAACTATACTATGGATAATCAAAATGAAATTAATATTAACAATTTTGATGAATCAATAAGAAAAAGGCAAATACCACAGTCTCCTCCAGCACTCCCCCCAAAAAAGATAAGGGAATGGCCTCACTATACGTAAGAAGAAGCATAAATGTCTCATGAAAAAAGTAAGACATTCTTATCCACATTTTTTGTTAGAGAAGTGAAAATCCAAACCTCCATGACATACTATTTCATATTTGACTGGCAAAAAGCAGAGAGTTGGTCAATGACAAGGGTAGGTGAATATATAGAGTAATGTTAACTCTCATCCATAACATTGAGAGTAAAAATTAGTGCAACCATGTTGGGGAACAGTATTGCATTACTCCATAAAAATGTATATGCATATACCCTGTGACCCAGTTAGTCCAAATAAATAGCCTAGGAAAATATTTGTGCATAAACACCAGGAGCAGACACAAGAATGTTCACAAAGAAACAAATACATAAAAATCCATTAGCAACAATATATAAATAAATCCTAATGCCTATAGGGGAATAGCAATGAAATAAATGAGCCTTTTCAGCATAAACATCCCTGAATCTCAAATAGCTTCTTATGTAAAAGAAACAAGAAAGACATGAAAGAATATATGAAGTATGGCTCATTCCCAGAGCACTCAAAATAGGTAAATTCAACAGCATTTAAGAATATATGTGCAAATATATAAATATGTGTATGCATTTATATAAATAAGTACATGTGCATATAAATATATACATATGTAAGCACATATATGCATTAAATTGTTGTAATTATTTTTAATTAAAAGGAATAATTTACACTATAGGGATCCCCTTCTGCTAAGGCAGATAGGAAAGCAGATGTGATGGGGGCTCACGCTTGGGTCTTATGAAAAGTTAATGTCCTGTTTCTTAACTTTGGTGTCCACTTAATATTAGTTGAAAATAGACAATAATGTCTTTTGCACACCCATTTGTTTATATAGGTTTCTATGATTTTTATACATGGACCCTCCAAACCTCATGTTGAAATTTGATCCCCAGTGTTGGGGGTGGAGCCTCAAAGAGGTGTTTGGGTTGGGGGTCGGGGGAGGATTCCCTATGAGTAGATTAATGCCCTATCTGGGAGGGAGGTGAGTTATCACTTTATTAGAACCCATGAGAGCTGGTTGTTTAAAAGAGTCTGGAGCAGTGCCTGTGGCTCAAGGAGTAGGGCACTGGTCCCATATGCTGGAGGTGGTGGGTTCAAACCCAGTCCTGGCCAAAAACCATAAAAAAAAAAAAAAAAAAATAGAGTCTGGTGGCTTCCCACCACTTGCTTCATCTCACCATGTGATCTCTGCACATGCAGCTGCCCTCTGCCTTCCACTGTGAGTGGAAGCAGCCTGAGGTCCTCACCAGGTACAGATGATCCAAGTTTCCAAACAATAGAATCATGAGCCAAATAAATCTTTTTTCTTCATAAATTACAGTCTCACGTATTCCTTTATCACAATACAAAAGGAACTATGGTAATAATACATTTCCAAATTTTTTTAAGAATCAAACCACAGAGTGGTTAAAACCACCATGATGACCAGAGATGTTCAGTTGTGTTATGACCTGATTAGTGTAATTATTCAATCTCATTAATTACTGTGCATTCTATCTTTAAGTTGAAAACTCAAATAATTATTTCACAATTTGAACATTATAAAAATGGAAAACTGAACAGATGCCATAATCACCTTGAACTACAGAAACCCCTAGAACACTTGCCAAAGTTTGGAGTTACAAAAATGACCCACATGAGCTTGCCGCCTGTAGCCAAGTGGTTAGGACACTGGCCACATACACTAGTGGTGGGTTCAAACCCAGCCCGGGCCTGCTACACAATGACAACCGCAACAAAAAAATAGCCAGGCGTTGTGGTAGGTGCCTGTCATCCCAGCTAGTTGGGAGGCTGAGGCAAGACAATTGCTTAAGCCCAAGAGTTTGAGGTTGCTGTGAGCTCTGACACCACAGCACTCTACCAAGGGTGACATAATAAGACTCTGTCCCCCCCCCCAAAAAAAAGACCCATATGCACATCGTGGAATACTATTCAGTCATTAAAAGATGGCGACTTCACATCTTTTGTAATATCCTGGAAGGAGTTGAGACACATTCTTCTTAGTGAAGTATCACAAGAATAGAAAAGCAATTATCCAACGCACTCAAAGCTAATATGAAGCCAGTAGATAATCTAATGCACTCCCACATACAAAAAAAAAAAAAAAAAAAACTCCTTTCAATTCAAGTTGGGGAGAGGGGTAACAAGGGAAGAGATAGAGAAGGGGTTGGGGTGCTATCACTGAAGGGGCACGGGGTGGGGGTGTTTGGCATTCCTTTTGTGTGGGAGACATAACCACAAAAGGGACTCTACCTAACAAAGTCAAATATTTTGAGCTGGTTGTTTATACCTTCACATGAACCTGAAATAAATTTACTTAAAAAAAAATGACCCAGGCAGCACCTGTGGCTCAAAGGAGTAGGGCGCCAGCCCCGTATGCCAGAGGTGATGGGTTCAAGCCTAGCCCCAGCCAAAAATAAACAAATAAATAAATTTCAAAAGAAAATGACCCATAGATATACTTCAAAGCCCTAGGGAAAAAAAAGAACACCAAGCCCAAAATTAGCAGAAAGAAAAGAATTATAAATATTTGAGCAGAGGAAACCAAATGGAAAATAGAAGAACATAGAAAAGAAATCAACAAAGTTACAGGTTGATTTTTTAAGGAAAAAAAATTGACAGGCAAGTAACTACCAAAGCAATTGAGATAAAGAACTTTTCTACCACCTTAAAAATGGACCTCGGGTCCCATTGCAGTCAATCTCTTCCTCCCTCCCCATAACCCCTCAGGAACTACTGATGCACTTTCTCTCATAGTTCTCCCTTATCTAGACCTTCACGTAAATGAAGATGTACAGTATACACTTGTAGTGGGTTAGTGTCCCCCAAAGGAAACAGTGATGCGCTAACCCCTGGGACCTGTGAATGTGACCTTATTTAGAGAGTCTACAAGAGAACATTTTCCTAGATTATCAGAGTGAGCCCTAAATCCAATGAAAGGTGTTTTTATCAGAGTTGGAAGCTACAGCAATTATTCCTCCTCCTCCTCTCCTGTGGTTCTTTTGTGTTCTTAGCAGTTTCCTCACATGCATGTGCCATTAACACTCTACTGAAGACTTGAATAGACACTCTGCCCGTCCCCAGAGCAGCACTCCTCCCATCCTTCCCCTCCTTGAAGCCCTCTCCTCTGTTATTTTGCCAGCAAGTTCTAGCCACCTTAGTCTCCGTAAATTCAAGGCTCTTTCTCTTCCACTGGGCAAGATTGCTGGCTGTCCTTGGGTCCTGCACTGGGAACTCTCTAAGGAGTAACCTGGGGCACCTTGTTTATTTCCCTTTTCTGACAGATCACTACCACATACTTCCTGTTATATAAGGCCCCAAACCACAATTTTACATATTCTCTGCTGCCTTCTGCCCCCACAGATTATTTTTCATTATCTAACAACATTACTAATAAAGGCCATCCTGTGTATTCTGCCAAAAAATAATCAAGCAGCTATAGAACCTGCCTTGAGAAATCTGAAGTCTAACGTGAGAAGAATTGAACAAACTCCATAGCTTAAGGTAGCTAAATTCTCATGCTCTCAAATTTCTGCAGGGAGTTTTTAGAAGTGGAAGACAGTTCACATAATCTCTTCTCCCAAGTAAAAGTGCAATTATGAGTAGACTTGTCCTGTTCATTGGAACAGAAACTAAGGTCAAAAATGAGGGCATGAATCTGTCCCAATGCACACAATTAGTAACAGAAAAAGTCTAAAATCCAGATATCATGGCTTTGGGCCCATTGTTCTTTTTTCTTCACTGTTTATCCTCTTTGGTAAAAACAGCTGTGTGCAAATATCTATCCCTTATAAATCTGGGGAGTAATGAATCATTGTTCCCTCAGACATAACGTCAAGGGGATAATGTTTCACTTAGCGGTTAAGAGAATACTGGTATTACATTATTGTTAACAATTACTGTGGCTATTAAGCAGGATTCAACTCAGGATGTGCTCCACTAGAGCATGGCTGCCTGGGTCATCGTGACAGCCCTCTGGAGCTTGCTCTGGAATGGTTAGGTTGTGTAACTGGAGGTCACCTGTATAGCCTCTAACGCTGGGGTAGACTAACCTTGTCTTCCTTCTCTGCCTCAGCTTCCTCTCATGTAAAATGTGGACAATGAAAGTATTCCCACCGATAATTCAGAGCACCGAGTCACTCAGCATCCCCTCTGAATCTTAGTGAGAAATCAGTAAGCATTCATCGTCATTACCGTTGTTATGTGATGATGATGTTTCCCTGGACCCTCTTTATCTTTAACAACAGAGGATGAGTAGTCTTTCCTCCTAAGTCCAAGAGGCTCACGATAGTGTTTATCTCCATTTGCTTTCCCTTAACTGAGGTTCTATAGGATTTGGCACAAGAATCAAATCTTTGTTTCACTGGAATGACTCAAACCCTCTTTTTGCCTCTGCACTTGTGAGTATATACACTGTAGGCCTGTAAAACTCTTTTAATTAACATTGTAAAATCTGTGGATACCTTGAAAAAAGTACAGAAAACTGTGAAACAGTGAGAAACGACAAACAAGTCCAATCTAAGTTGAATCAATCATCGTTCTCAGAGATGCTGAATTTGCAGGGTACGGGCAAATTTTTTTCCACCACTTACTGTACCCTTTAAGTTAAGTAAACTGGCCAATCTTCTCACCCAGCTAAAAAGTCAGCCAAAAGCTATAAACTAAGTCACCCTCTGTTGCCCTCCATACAAGCCAAGTGCTGGGGTCATGGGCCATACCATTACACATGCATGAAACTGCCAGCCAGCCTCAGACTGCTTTGGTTTTTTTATTAGAATCCTTTTCAAATCATTGTCCCCGAGTAGAAACTTGGGACCATTCTTCTGATCACACCTGGCAGCTGCTGCTGATAACTTTTTCAAACTCTGCATTTCCAGCAGGTATTTGTCCAAGACAGGTGAAGTATGCAGGGGAGAAATCTTGTGCTTATGAGTAATAATCCTAAAGCCATTAGCTTCGTATGTCCTGGGCAGCAGCTGAGAAGTTCTTGCTGTCAAGGGAAATGAATAAGGCAGGCGCGGGTTAGAACAAAACAGCCTCACTCTCCCTCAACTCCTTTTACCAAACTTTTTAGCAGAGACAATATGGAGAGTAATTATTTATAAATCTCCCATGTAACCTGACTTGATATTTGGCAGAGAGTCAGAGAAGATGGAATGGTAGAAAGTATAGACACATCTCCGTGAAAAGCAATGAGGGAAGACTCAATGGTACTAAATTATTAAAGGGCAAAGAAAAGATTTAACAGCAAAAAACAGGGCAGAACACCAGGAGACAGCCTGAAGAACAAACATCTCCATGCTAATTCCAGCATAACTGGCTACTGTTTTCTTGCTACCAAGGGGCAAAGCCTTTCTAAGGTTATGTATAATGTGACTTCACATACTCTGGAAAACGGTTTACTACTGTTACCATAACCAGGATATGAATCTTACAGCTGAATTCTCTTATGAGAATGTTTATTTTGTTTTTGTAGTTAGTTTGGCACGAGGTGGAATAAACCATAAATGAAAACTCCTATTAAGAGAATAAAAACACATTTTCCATAAATTAATCAGAGATCATTCACAGACAAAAACTTCTTCTTCAAAATGGAAAATAAAAAATCATACCCAGTTTGTTATCTTTAGATATATCTTTATGGACCATTGAAATAAGGCAATTCAACTTCTCCTATGTTGGAAGAAGAAAACTGATTCCTTATTTTGAAACCAATTAAACACTGGTATTGTGCTAATTCATATTTTCTTTTTCTAAAAACAACTGGGTTTTATACATAGTTTGTGAGTCCATGCATAAGAATGCAGACAGGCACAGGTGTGAGAGGGTGGTGGTGAATAATCATAGCAAACATTTGGTGAGCATTCACTGTTTGCTAAGCTTTCTGTGCACTGTCTCACCTCATCTTCACAATATCCACACAAGGCGAGAACTATTTTCCATATTTATTAAAAAGGGACTTTTCTGAAATGCACAGCTCTTTCAGTCATTAGCATATTTCATTGACACAGAATTTCACAGGGTATTCTCTGCCTGGTTCTTTCCCCACCCGCTACCACAATTTTTTTCTGAATAGTGGTTAAGGACAACCCATCTTAACCAATTTGTGAGAATGCCTGCATCACACTCTTTCTGTTGAGAACCACACTTATAAACATCAATTTATAAAATTATAAAAATATAAAAAAATTATGTCTTTTAGATATCTTATAACTTATATTCTTTAAGAATCTGGTGATGTCCGGTATCCTCTAAGAACAAAGCCTCTCCTATTATGTCTTTTGTTCACTTTTTAATGGGGTTGATTTGTTGTTTCTTGCTGATTTGCTTGACTTTTCTGTAGATTCTGGTTATCAGTCTTTCAGCAGATAGATAGCATACAAATAGTTTCTTCCATTCTGTGGGTTGTCTGTTTGCTCTTCAAAAGAAGATATACTAATGGCCAACAAACTCATGAAAAAATGCTCAACATTTCCAATCATTAGGGAAACACAAATCAAAACCACAATGAGAAATCAGCTAAATCCAATGAGAATGGCCCATATTAAAAAAAAAAATCCTAAAACAATAGATCTGGCAAGAATGCACAGAAAAAAAGAACTCTTATACGCTGTTGGGGGAGGGGGGGAGACTGCAAACTTGTATAACCTCTATGGCGAAATGTGTGGAGATACTTCAAAGAACTAAAAGTAGACCAACCATTTGGTTCATCAATCCTACTTCTGGATATATACCAAAAAAAAAAGCATAATTTTATAAAAAGAACACCTTCACTCCAATGTTTATAGCAGCACAATTCACAATTGCAAAGATGTGAAAAGAACCCAAGTGCCCCCAAATATACAAATGGATTTATGTTGTATATGCATACTATGGAGTACTACTCAGCCATGAAAATAACATGATGATCTAGTATCTTTTGTGACAACCAAGATGGAACTAGAAACCATTATTCTAAGTGAACAATCACAAGAATGGAGAAACAAACACATGTATTCAATACCAAATCTGAACTAATGGATCAATACTTAAGTGCAAATAGGGAAGTAAATCTCAATGAAGATCTAGCTGGGGGAGGGGAGAACAAGGCGGAAATGGGTAAATTCACACCTACTGGATACTGTGCGCACTATCTGGTTGAAGGGTACCAGAATCAAAGTATGTAAATAAAACATGTGTACCTCCTAATATTCTGAAATTTAAAAAAAAAACAAAACTTTTTTTTAAGAAAATGAAAAGAGCTTGTCCTCTGGCTATCCTTAATCCTTATGGAGGCCTCCACGTCTGCTTCTTCCTTCAGAGACTTTAAAATTACCCATAGTTCTTTAATTTTGCACATCCAGAGAATTTTTCCATAATTTCTGCAGAAGATTTTATTTTTCCCTAATTCATTCTGGAAAAGCCTGTGTAATGCTTTTACTAATTAATGGGAAAATTCACAGGATACTGCAGCTTTCTGTCTCTAACTAGCCTAAGTTTTTCTACCTGTGCACTCATTGGTGGCATATTCCCTTTGGGTTCTTCACTCCTCTGTGTAAACTTCTCTTATACACAGAACTATTTGAACCCTGAACTAAGAACATCACTCAGCACAAATACCTGCCCTTGAGGAACATTATTAACATGCTCCACCAGTGGTCAAGGTTATGACTGAGAATCACTTTGTGCCTAAGTAGCAGATAGGCAAGATCCTATATTTGATTCCACATTATAATCCTATAATTGACCAAATTACAAGTTAGGGAACTAGGACTTTGGATCACTACAGCATTAATACTCCAAGCCTACACCCATGCCATTGAGAAATCTGTAGAGAGGAAAATGGGATGTGTCAGTTATGCTCAGTACTTGTCTCCCCTTCTTTGAAGTTCAAGTTCCTTCATGTAGGACAATGCCATGGTTAGAGAAAACAATACAAACAATAAAAATGCTTCTCTGGGGCTCTTTTGAAGGCCTCAACCACATACTTGTCACTCTTCACAGTGTTTTGTTGAAGTTTGCATATTTATATACTGCTTCCCTTCTTTTCTTTCTTTCTTTCTTTTCTTTCTTTCTTTTTTTGTAAACAGTGTCACATTTTCTTGCATTCTGTAGAGAACTGTGACATCACAGCTTGCAGCAACCTCAAAATCTTGGACTCAAGTGATCCTCCGGCCTCAGCCTCCCAAGTAGCTGGGACTATAGGCACTCATCACAACACCTGGCTATTTTTAGAGACAGGGTCTCACTCTTGCTCAAGCTTGTCTTGAACTGCTGAGCTCTGGCAACCCACCTGCCTCAGCCTCCCAAAGGTCTAGTATTACAGGCATGAGCCACTGTGCCCAGCTTCCTCATTTCTTATGCAGGAATTCAAGTGACAGTGTAACTAAATTGGCAATGTTTACTATAATGCAAGAAGAATCCAAGTTTCTTGGCCATTTTCTGGCATGGCAAAATTTTCCCCATTTTATTTTTAAATTCTTTTTTACTTTTAGTCATTCCTTTCCAATTTACTTAACTGTATATTTCTGAAAACTTATTTACCAACTGGAATGATACACATGTATAGCCTTTCCATAGTACTCATCCCATTTTATAGCCATTTTCCCCAAACATGGGTTTGGACAAAAGTTCCAAGGGAATCATTGTATATACTTTGATTTGTCTGGAAACTTTTTTGAAAGCAGATGAGCACCCTTCATTTTGGTGGATATCTTCAGCAGCATTTCTCTTGAGTCCTTTCCTTCCTTTCCTAGTTTTGCATGTTCTTAGCATATAAGTTTTTTCAAAATGTGAAGGTGAGCAATTTTATTTACTGTTCTATATAAACTTCGTTGGTTTTATAGTTAGTAAGTGCACCTTCTTAAACACAGAGGCTCACTGTCATACACATGCACATGCGCCATTATCCTATTCCTAGAACAAACTGATGTTGACTCTAAAATTCAAAGTCTGGCACTTTGCATCAAAATTTGGCAGACCATGAGAGAAGAATTCTATAGAAAAAGAATCAACAATTCCACTTGGACTTGAAAATAACAATAATCTTCCCTTTCCTCTTCAGTGTGAAGTCTCATATCTGAATATAACTGACGAGACCAGGCACAGGAAAAGTGGCAGCTTTTAAAGCAACTTGGATTTAAAAAGTTGAGTCTTTCTACACCTCTGTGGTACTCAGAAACAAACTCAGTGAATATAAACTGAGTGAACTTTTTTGTATGACTTGAGCCGGTCACAAAGGAAGCCAAGACCCTGTGTTTACCTAGGCATCTGGAAGGGTCTCCAAAGAAACCCTACCTACAATACACTATTAAAGTTCCTACGGCACAGACAGAGGTTGGGAGGTCATAATGTGAAGAGGGGGATGTTGACAGCTTATCAGATACTCGTACATGGCTATTGCCCAGTGGTGAGCAAAATGAACAAGTCTGCAACTTTATCCTCATCTCATTCTTGCATAGCTTTAATAACCATCTTTATCCTAAAGACCCTCACTTATCTCCAACTGTAATTTCTCTTGCCAACTGTAGAACCATTCAGCCACTGTTAAGTCATTTTGACCCTAATTGCTCACCAAACTAAGCTGGCAATCTTTCCTATACTGTTCCTCTTCTATGTTCTATACCCCAAGCATCATCATATCATCACAGCATGGTTGTCAACACCAGAAATTCTATGACCATCCTTGACTTCTCTATCTCATTCTCACCACAACCCCAAGACTCACATACTCTCTTTCCCTCTTTCTCACTCTCTTTCTTTCTCTCTTCCCCCAAAGCCACCTATTGATCCAGCCTTTCATATATCTTTGGAAATCAACTACCATGCTCCATCTCCATGATCACGATGGCAGTTTAAGGTCATATCCTCTCTAGCTCAGTCTCCCCATGCCAACACTCCAGCCTTGTCTCTCAGTTGTATCCAGCTGCTTAGAATTCCTCAAAGGCTGCCTTCTCTCTTTCACCTGGGCCTTTACACACACTGTATCTTCTGGAGGACTCTTTTCTGCCCACCCTGGCTGACAACTGAAGCTGATCTCTCAGAGTTCAGTTTAGATGTCACTGGCTTAACTTGAGAATGTAAGTAAAGTTTCTGAGCATTTAGTACTTTCCTTGTCACAGCGCTCAACTGGAATTCCATGTTTCCTTGTTTATAACCCCATCAGTCTCCACCCACCATCTGGCCTCAAAGCTGGCTTACCTTGTTGGCCCTAGTGTCACTGACATGTAGCACAGGATTGGGACACAGGTCGTGTTCAGTAAGTATTTATGAACTCGGAAGAGGAAGGAGGAAAGAAAGCAAGAAAGGGAAGAAGGAAATAGGGGAAGGAGAAAGATTAGGCAGTAATATACCCAATCTGCTTTGTAAACACACAATAAACATGTAACTCTAAGTATTTAAGTAAGTAAACCCCTGAAATCAGTATTTTTTCCTTTGCTATTTGCCTCTTTGTTCTAAAACTAGACTATAAGGAACAAATAAACAAATTAAAGTTCTAATTGTTGATTTCAAGTGAATCAAGTTTTAAAATAGATTTATTCTGAAAGTAATACATAAGAGGAAACTAATGTTTTATAAAATAATAGAACCCCTTGTAAAGCATATAACATCCTCTACATTTTTTAAAATCTAGATTTCATAAATAGCATGTGCTTAAAGTGAGGTATATCACCACAGCTGCCCCACTGCTATACTAGTCAGCTCCTCTAAGTTTTCCAGGACACACTTAAATTGTTCAACTTTGTAGAAAAATTATCACAATAGGAAGAGAAGGAAGCCCTTATTTGAGTCCAATTTTAAAAAGTAATTGGATTTTGATGATTGATTGATTTTTATGACTTTCCATTTTGAATCCATTTCAATGACCATGCCCAGTGTACTTGTGAAGGTCAACTAAGATCAAGATTCTTCCCAATATGAAACTACAGATGTTATACTGACCAAATATCCCGAGCAAATGTAGGAATTCTATCTCCTGTGTGCTTTTAAGTTCCAACTGCCTTGTGCCTAGAAAACCTAAACCAATTTTGATGGAATATTGTTCCATTTATTTTTCAAAGACAAAGTGCTATTTCAGGGGCCCAGACATTAATTTTCCCACTGTAGAAAGCATAGAAAGATAGATATTATGTAACACATGATTTCAGTCATATTATGTGGAATCCCAAGAAATTGATCTCATAAAGAGTAAAATGATGATTACCCAAGGCTGGGGCAATAAAGTGGAGGGGGACTAGAAAGAGATTGGTCAATGGGTAGAAAGTTACAGTTAGACTGAATATTATGCACAGTAGGGGACTATGGTTATCAACATCGTATTATATATTTCAAAATACATAAAAGGGAGAATGTTAACTGTTCTTACCACAAAGAAATGATAAATGTGTGGGGTGATAGATAAATACCCTATTGATTTTTACACAATATATATACACATTGAAATAGCACACTGTACTCCATACACATAATGTGCAGCAGCCCTTATAAGCTTATAGCTAGGAGGAGTGAGAGTTATAAGAAATACCTGTAATGGAACACCTTGGTGAAAAGGGCATGGAGAGAGATTTGGTTCTAACAAGCATGAGAGAGCTCACGAGATGAGAGAATTGGTGAATTGGCAGTCTCTACACCTGTGGTGCTGAGAGGCACAAGCTCAGCCTTATATTACACTGGAGGAGACGGCAGTCAGAAAGCATGAGCATTCTATCATGGACACGCTTACTCTGACTCTGTCTCCTCTCCTGCCTGCAGAATGCCAGCACGGCATCTCTCTGCTGAAGATAACCAAGCTCTGCTAAAGACTAAGATCTATCTGTTCTAAGAAGACTCTTTTACTCTCTCTAAGAATCTCTCTCCCTCCCTCTCTCTCTCTCTCTCTCTCCAGCTAAAGTAGATAGCCCTCAAGCACCTAAGAGAAACTGTTCCTGAGCAAGTAGCTTGGTGGTCCACGTCCAGAACCTACCTAAGCTGGGCCGGAGACCTGGCCAGTCCCGGGCCCTGACAAGTGGTGTCAGAAGCAGATCCTGACATAATGTCCAATTATTATGTGTCAATTAAAAACAAAATTTAAAAAATCTCTCTTTTTCACACACAGACACATCCTCCTCTTGAGAAAGACAGATTACTGTGCTGTGGATTTAGGCCAAAATTAATAGTTTAAATATTATTTTTCTAGTGCAAATATGTAATTAATGTACTTAATAGTGCTGCAATCAAAAAGTAATTTCACTGTGGCCTCATAGTTAAATAAAGACTTACTTTAGCTTTTCCCATTGTTGATGCCAACAAAACTATTATCCAGACAGTAAGGGGCCAAGAATCTTGTCCACTGAATTTTTCAGTGTCCTATTTGGATAGAAAGAGGTTTACAGAAGAGCGCATTGTGCAAAGCTACAGAGCAAGACCAGGCATGTTGAACTGCTATTATCAATTCTTGGATGGTCAGGAAAAAAATACAAGATTCATATCACAAAACAATTATCCTCTTTAACTGGCTTTTTTCCCATCTGGAAATACACAGTGTGAGAATTGGATATTGTTCCAGTAGCAGTTCTGAAGAAGGATCTCATGGAACTGGCTCTTCCCAGGGGACGTGTGATGAGGAATTTGGAAGAATTTTAAGAATCTTTTCCCACAGGAATAATTGAGGATATTGTGCAAGTTTTCTGCATCTTCAGAGCCTCAACTGAAGATTTTGTTGGAGTGGGACTCACCAGGCGCTCACAGAGCAGGTTGGAGCAAGATGTCTTGAAATACGTTACCGATAGGAACTAAGGCAGAGAGCTGGAGTGGGGAGCTTGCACCTCTACTGTCCACTTAGGGCTCCGTGAGGCTGAGAAAAGGAAACTCTCCGAGATGTTGAGTTAAGCCACAAGTGTTTAATTAAAACAAAGACACTGTCCTGTGAGTTTATTTCTCTTCCTTTCTCTTAGGTAGTTTATTTTTCTCTGTTACCTAGGTAATTACCTTTCAGGTTTAATGATTTAAATTGCTAACAAATGTTTAATTGTTTAAAAATGAGGGGGGCATATTTAGCTTAGAGAAGATCCCATTTCTTCCACCTCCAAGCCCCTACTTGTTGCAATGATGAAAATTTACTACTTGACTCATTTTAGACAGATTTATTAAAATTTCTAAGTACTGTCCTTGCCTTCTTGTTTCTACTATGTCCATTATTTACTTAGCTTCGGCAGTTTGGTTAAATATTAGCCATAGCTACTTTAAAGTTAATGAATTTTTAAAATAATTCTATATTCTACTGAGAAACAAATATAACCAAAACATTTTTTATAAAAATGATGGCCTTTGTTTTTATTTTTAATATCTATGGTATTGACGTACTTTTTGCATTCACCTCTCTATAATTTTACTACCGCCATCACCGCACAACTGAATTCAAAAACAAAACCTTCTCTGATTATTTACACTCCATTTCTTAAGATTCCAAGGCATATCACCTTATCTGTACTGTTTTAAATATTTTTCATGACAGAGAGTTAGAAATGTGTCTTTAATTTTTATATTTCCAACACCTAGCACAGAAAATGGCTTTTGGTACAAATTTAATAGAAGTTTGTAAATAAATGCGTGGACAAGAGAATGCATTGTATTTTCTTGTATTGGGTAACATGCTCTCATAAGCTCTCATATGTTCTCATCAGCTGCCATATGCTGTCATAAACTCTCATATATTTTTTATTCACTTTTGAGTCTCCCACAGCTCATGGCAAACTAAAAGTTCTATAAATGAATGATCAATGACAAAAGGAATAGCAAAGTGGACGTGCAAAGAAGCAAAACTTTGCCCAAGTTCGAGGGCCTTATCACTACATCTGTCCAACTCTTTCATCAGTTCCTGCAAAGTGATGATTCTTTGCCTTACTCTGTTTTCTGTTGCTCTTAACAGAGCACCTGTTAAGAAATTGGATAATTTATAGTGAAAAGGAATTTATTTATGACAGTTATAAAGACTTAGAAGTACAAGGTCAAAGACCCATTTCTGGTAAGAGCCTTCTTTCTGGGGGAGAGGGAGAAACTGTCTGTGGAGTTCTGAGAGGGTACAGGGTGTCACATGACAAGGGGGCTGAGCATACTAACATGCCACTCAGGTCTCTCCTCTTCTTTTCAGAAGGCCATCAGTCCCTCTTCCGTGATGACTCATTAATTCATTCATAAAGGTAAAGCCCCCCTGGCCCAATCACCTCTTAAAGGTCCTACCTCTCAATATTGCTATATTGGGGAATAAGTTTCAACATGAGTTTTGGAGGATCTCGTGGAACTGGCTCCTTTTTGCCTCTCCTGAAATTCATGAGACTCATTTACAGAAGGGATCAAGTGAATACAGAAAGCAAGTTAATTAATAGTCTAGAGTTTGGAAGAGGGGCAGAGCTTGCCAAAGGGGTACAAAGGTCATGAGGATCATTTGGCCAATGGCAGTAAATGTATGCTGTGCAGTTTTGACAGAATAAATTCTATCAGAATAAATTCAGATATTTCAACAGTAGCCAAAATATTATGGTCATAATTTATCGTGTCTATTATTTTTAAGGAAAGGTATTTATAATCTCTGTAGGTGTCTCTGAACAACAGGAGAAAAGCTTTTCCTGCTCATTCTTACTGTTAATTAAATCACATAATGTAAATCAGAGATGCTACCTCTCTTACCTTGTATAAGCATTATTTACAGCAAAGGGGGGGGGGGAATCTTCATTCCCTTTGCCAAGTTCCCACTTCTACCTAGGCTATGACTATAAAAAGTGGAAGAAAATTCCAGAGTTAGAGATACATTGGAACCCATTCTTGTGTCCCCAACTAGGAGAAAATCTTCAGTCCCTGAATGGACACTCTAATTGGCTACTCCTGGGAACTGAATTCCTTGGTGTAGAGCCAGCCATTGTACATACATTGAGGAAAGGGAAACTGAAAATCTAATGTTTTACTGGGTGTGAATCAATTCACTTTAGCAGCTAGAAAGATTTTTAACAAGAATCTCACTAGAGGGGTGGTGCCTATGGCTCAAAGGAGTAGGGCACTGGCCCTATATGCCAGAGGTGGCAGGTTCAAACCCAGCCTCAGCCAAAAACTGCAAAAAAAAAAAAAAAAAAAAAAAACTCACTAGAAAAGAAAGGACAAATTTGCTTTGTTCCCAACTGTCCAAAACCTAAGTAGAAACCAGGTTTACCTAGTCCATTTCATCACTGAAAAAGTATCAATAATTTCTCACTGTCAAGTTTTCTGTTCATGCTGTGACCAAATTAAAGTTCTTCTAACTGTGGGAGCAGGAAGTTCACTTAATTCTTTGTATCACTTATACGTGTATCTAGGAAATACAGAATAATTAACCAGTATGAATCTATGAGGCTTCCCATCAACACAGTGGTCTCTCTTCCCTGCAGGAAACACGTTCCAAGATCCCCATTGAGAGTCTGAATCCATGTACAGCACCAAACTGTGTAGATACTAAGTTTTGGCAATTAGATAAATGAGATAGCTGCAAGGGACTAAGGGGCAGGTAATGCCCACAGCATGGAGACGCTGGACAAAGGGACAGATTCATCTTCCGGCTGGGGACAGAGTAGGACAGCTCAGAATTTCATCACCCTACTTAGAACAACACACAGTTTAAAACTTATGAATTGTTTATTTCTGAATTCTCCATTTAACTTTTTCAGACAGCAGATGACCTAGGGCAACCAAAACCACGGAGAATGAAACCGTGTGTGACGGGGGCTATTGCACTGGCTACACTTAGTCATTACTTCTCACCTCTTAAAAGAGATAAAAAGCATGAACAGATAATCCGATGGGAAGGTAGTTACATAACTTTAAGCAAGTCCAGTGTCATCTTACTCTGAAAGGGAGAGAAAAAGATGAGAGACTTATTAATATGAGCCTGAATGTGTGTTGTTGATTGATGTGAGTCAGAAACCTGGGCAACCTTCCAGGTGACTCTGGCCAATCAAATCAAGGGGAGGTTCTTACCTTTGATGCAATACCGCATACCACACTTCATCCAAGGGGAAGAAGGACTTTAGGTCATGTACCTGTGAAAGCTGAGCGTGCAAATTGGGTCATTCTCTCCGTATCCAACAAAAACAGGGTGAAGGGGCAGGGTGGGAGGGGAGGCACTCAAGGCACACAACACTGCTTCAAGAATTAAATTTTACACAGGCTGCTAAAACTGCCTGTTGGAACTTGCTACCAGTTTTATCTAATAACTACGGAAACAATACGCTGCAACTCTAACACTCGTTTTACCCACTGCTGACACTCCCCAAAACCTCACTGATGCCAATGAACTCTCTTTCAAAACAATACGTAATATTTTTCCTTTTAATAACACCTCCAACCTTCTCTGTGTTCTTCAGACCCACCAAAGCCCACTTGGTCTGTGTGCATGCCCTGAATTATAATTCTTTCTTCCCAAATAAAAAGTGTTAAATTTAGAGACTGGTCTTTATTTGACTTTGACAAATGTTTGTTGTTCAGGTTCTAAAACTGCCTGGGTCAGCTTGGGGAATCCTCATGGTTCAGTAACTAGTAATAGTGAAGATAATGAACTTGTCTATCTTGTTCAACATTTGTCTATCCTCATTAGCTTATATATGCACTAACTTTTATTGAATGGAGAAATGATGATGATACAAGAAGAATTGTTTTTACTTGTTGAGAACTTGTTAAGTGCTTCAGACTATATAGCAAGTCTTTGTGTATGTCCTTAATTAATTCCTGAACACTCTGAGGGGGCAACAGCCTCCTGGGTTTTGTTTCATCTTCACAATAGCCTTTCTGAAAAGTGATGGTTAGAATGCTTTCTGGTAAATTTAAGTGAAATAAAATTTGATATTGGAAAGTTGCTATTGAAAAGTTCTTTTCAATAATCACAGAAAAACACAAGCTACAAAAGTTTTTAAAAATATTTGCAGAAATTTATAAATTCAAAGGATTACAGAGAAGGGACTTTTGAAGTCCACTTGTTCAACTCCCTAATTTTATAATTTCAAGTCTGCAGGTTGAATCAGATCCAGTGTCGTGTATTTGACCAGTAGCAGAGATGGAATCTAATTCCCCCAATTAGAAGTGCAGGTCCCAGTGAGCTGATTTTGTAATATTCTTTTACCACTCCCTTCAAGATGACTGGAGTTAATTATTACCTAATAATTATTTGAGCCTGAAGACTCACCGGATCCCAGTTCACTTCATCGTGCCATGTGTCTGGGGTAAATGTAATGAGGTGTCATAAATAATGAATTATTGCTTAATGAGGATTCTCAAGAAAGTTACCCTGACCCAGCTCAGTGAGGGGGAGGGAGTGAAGTAATAGCTACACTATACCTCAAATTTCCTATAAGCTTTCATCTGTGCTATTGCCAATTAAAAAAAAAATTAAACAGCAAGTCCTCATGAAAGGATAACCTATAGGCAAATTTCCTTTCATCCCTTAGGTGGATCTTCCCAGAAAAAATGTTGGAAAGCCTCTGTTCTGTGTCCTCAGGGGATACTGCCTCTCTGGCCAAATCCCTCTGCAGGGAGGAGGAAGCCATAGTTGGACCCTGAGATCAAAAGCCAGAGCCACCTAGCCCTGAAGAGGTGTCACCAGTAATCAGTGCTCTATCAAAAGGCTGAGCTCCTGTTCTCCCAGCTGTGAATGGAAGGGTGACACAGGACACCCTGGTGCCCCAGGGCTGCAGCATTGGTTG
Organism: Otolemur garnettii; assembly: GCF_000181295.1. Classification (NCBI taxonomy): domain Eukaryota; kingdom Metazoa; phylum Chordata; class Mammalia; order Primates; family Galagidae; genus Otolemur; species Otolemur garnettii. The sequence continues at coordinate 3,669,853 of NW_003852458.1, read as the reverse complement.
TATAGCACCTGCAGCTGTGCCCATCATGTTATCTGGTCAGTAATAGAAACCTTCAGATAATCCACATAGATAACAACTGGAAAGTGGCAATCCTTTTTCGAAGAAACAGAAAATACATATTGATTATGGCATATTCTTATGAACGCAGAAACACTTTTCGTGAGGTCTTCATCAAGCCACATTCTGGAATCTCCCTCCAGAAAGGATTGCATTGTACCTTCCCTATTTAATGATAATTTAACCTGCATTTTTAGAAAGATTTTTGAAGCCTAACATTACAATTTTTCTAACATGGAGCCCAACTGCAATCAAGACCTTTTATTTCACACTCAGTTCAAATCTTCAACAAAGCAGTTGAAACTGGAAAGGATGGATTTGAAAACCAAACAACTCCACTCCACACTGCTTCTATAGAGAGGTATGAACAGAGTATCACATCGTTTCTCTGGTGAATAGTTGATTTTTTTGGAGGGGGGGGCCAGGGCTGGATTTGAACCCACCACCTGCAGCATATGGGGCTGGCGCCCTACTCCTTTGAGCCACAAGCACCTCCCTGAATAGTTGATTTTTTTTTTTTTAACAAAATGAACCTGAATGTGGACAACATAGACATATAACACCCCCCAGGGAAATGCAAATCAGAACTACAATGAAGTATCACCTAACTCCACTGAGAATGACTTTTATCAAAAAGGCCCCAAACCAGAAGTTCTGGCATGGATGCAGAAAGCAAGGAACCCTTACACACTGTGAGGACAAAGGGCTGATGACCCAGCCATTGGTGGGACTGCAAACTAGTACAACCACTTTGGAAGATAGTAGGGAGATACCTTGAAGGGCTAAAGGTAGACCTACTATTTGATCTAGCAATCCCCCTACTAGGTATTTACCCAAAAGAAAAAAGAGAAAAGACATTTTGTTAAAAAAAAGAAACCTGCACTGAATGTTTTTAACATCACAATTCACATCTGCAAAGATGTAAAAACAACCTAAGCAAATGCCCATCAACACATGACTGGATCAATAAAATATGGTATATCTACACCGTGGAATATTATTCAGCCATTAAAAATGGTGATCTCATATCTTTTGTAACAACCTGGGTGGAACTGGAGACCATTCCTCCAAGTGAAGTATCACAAGAATGGAAAAACAAACACCACACATACTCAGTACTAAATTAGAACTAGTCAATCAACACTTGTGTGCACAGACGGAAGTAAAACAATGGAAATCAAGTAGGAAGAAGCGGGGGTGAATCCACATCTAACAGGTACATCACACGCTTTCTGGGTGAAGAGGACACTTATGACTTTGACTTAAAATGTGTAAAAGCAAATTATGTAACCAAAACGTGTACCGTTATAATATTCTGAAATTTTTGAAAATGGAGGGGAAAAAGAGTGATTCCAACACATGTGGTCAAAAGGTTTCCTGGAGGCAGACTGATGACTGGCTCCAAATTATTTGTGCACATTTATAGGGGCAGAGCTGGTCCAGCCAAAATGTTTCACTACAAACATTAGCTCCTTAGTCTCATTAAGTAGCCATAGGAAATCAAAGCAAGAGGCCTTTGGCAGCCAATTGCTGATGTGTTGAAGTGGGGGGGGGGGATATACAAAGCTTTCAGAGAGGACTTTTTTTTTTATAATATTGACTATAGTGTATGACAATTCATAATTCATAAAGGGACAGTTTAAATATCAAAAATAGATCAAATTGAGATGACAACGCAATAATCAGATGTAAGATTAGAGGGCGAGCGGAAGAAAGTAACAAAAATCAATTATCAAGTTAAAGCTACTACTGTTTTTGCTGTTGTAATCAAATCAGTGTTCAAGTATTATAACCCCGTTTAAGAGAAAATAGATTTAGTTCTCTCAGATGCTTCAAATTAACTGTCATTTGAAGCTGTTTATTTGACAGCTTCAAATTAACTGTCATTTTGTTAAGGGGAAAAAAGCCACATGGGTGGGGCGAATTAGCCTCACCTGTTGATTTTATCATCTTCATTTGCTTACTCATTCACAGATTGTTTATCCAATACCCAGGATGTGCCTAGAACTGACCTCGGCACAGAGAAGACCCCTCAAGGACCTTCCAAAAGGAAAGTTCAAAGGAGTGTCCGTGGCCATCAGACGCTTGCTTTGCCAGACCTCAAAGCAAGTTCATCTTCATACGCCCACCTCTCAGAGCATTGCTGGGATCCTGGTAGGTCAATGTCCAATAAACTGCCACTGAAGTGCTGAAAAATGAAAGGAAAGGGAGACACACACTGAGCGCTATGGTACTGCAGAAGGATTACAGAGAACCTGAAAGGGTGTCAGGGTGGCTTGTCTTCTGGCCCTGGAAGAAGCTGATGGAGAAGGCATCCAAACAGGGAGGAAGAGCAAGGACAGAGGCCTGATGTCCACATGAGAAGCACATGGTATGTCTGGCATTGGTGAGAACAGCAAGGTCCAGAAGCAGGATGGATTACAGATGTGTTAAGTGAAAGAATAAGGGACATGTTTACTATTTTATACTTAAAGTTGCTTACCTTTTCTGACAGGAAACCTAATCAACTGAAGCCTTGTTTAGAAAGCTGAATCTGGAGGAACACAGAAGGTAGCTTACAGCAGGTAGAGGAAAAGATAGTGTAATAGTTTTAAAATATATCTGAAATTTTTGACACTCCTATTTCCAAAAGTGGAGCCTAATTCCCCCCTCCTGAATGTGGGCCTAATGAAATGAGTCACTTCTAATAAATAGGAGGTGGCAAAAGAGAATGTATGTGACCCTTCTTCAAGGCTGGGTTGGCAAAAGAGTAGCTTCTGCTGGGCCATTTCTCTCGGCTCCCTCACCTTGAGGAAAACCAGCCCCCATGTTGTGTGGTCACTCAGCCTGCCCAATAGACAAGAGTAAAAGGAGACCTCGCACCACCTCCCAGCGGCAGGTGGCAAGGTCACGTGAAGGAGCCCCCTGGGAAGCACAGCCCCCAGGCTGGCAAGCCTTTTAAAGCCTGCATCACTGGAGCTATCTTGACTCAGCTGTATGAGAGTGATTCTGAACCAAAACCACACCCTGAATTTCTGACACACACAGAAACGGTGAGGACAATTCATATTGGAATGATTTGTTACACAGTATTAAATAATGAACACAAAGGGTTGTTCCAGGACCCTAAGATCAGGAATTTGGTCCTGGCCATAAGGATGGTAATGAGGAAATAAATGTAAAATATTGTAAGGGACAAAACTCAGCGCCTAAATGAACAAAGCAGTTGAGGAAAAGAAAGAAACGAGGTATCTTTGAGAAAGTCTGAGAATGGTGAACGATGGAAATATCAGTAAGGAGTGAGTAGCAGAAGCTTCAGGAAAATCATCTTTCAATCTTGTCCCCTGCAGAGAACAATCAAAGAAGCCACAGTGAGAATGACAGAATGTGGAATTTAGAAGACTACTTAGAGACTGGTTAGTTCCACCCCCTACTTTACAGACAAAGCTGCGGCATTCACAGAGGATCCTGTGTTCAGAAAGGTTTGGTTTAATGCACTGCTCTTGCCTTTTTGAAATTCTTAATAATTTTCAAACAAAGGGCCCTGCCTTTTCATTTTTCACTGGACTTCTGAATTAACTAGTCTTGCATATCTTCTAGTCTTTCCCTGATGATTCTGAAACAATGACTTGCTGAGTGTGGGATTATCTGTTCCTTGCATAATTCTAAGATTGGGACGGGGGTGGGCAATGCATTCTTATTTGTAGCCATTTTCCAGGTGACAAATCTCATGATGGCAATTGGTCTGAGACATGCATCGTCTTTAAATTGCTCTCAGTGACACCCCTAATTCTCAAATGTGGATTCTACTGCAAAGAGATGAGGGCTTCCATTGCAGAAAGGGCTCCCCAGTGCCACACTAGTAAATACTGACAAGACTCTCTGATTTTGCATAATATTGTGTGGTATGTCTTAAATCAACCAGCCTGACACAACTTTACTAAGACTAATACAACTTTAGGCAAAATATTAAAGAAATGCCACATTCTTTCCCTCATTGACTTCTAGTTCATGATAGCTAAAGCTAAACATAGCTTTTCCGGAAATAATATCATGGAGCAAGAATAAACTCTTATGCCAAAAAAAAATAATTATTTTCTTAAGGAGCAAGGTTATGAGAAGTAAGACATAGATATTTAGCCTACTCCAATATTATAAGATTAGAATATTATTCTTGCAAGTATAATATTTCTTACAATGCCTATCTTAATCTCACTATCTCCATCTACTTCATCCATTTATTGTCAGAGTATTAGGTGGAGGTGTTTGAAACCCTGTAACTGTGTAAAATATAGGGTGTTTATAACCACATTTTATTTCTAGAGTCCTGAGATTTAATTACTTAATACCTGTAGTTTCATTTATTGAGGAGGAAGAAAAATGTAGATACATCTGGTAGCGAAATGTATTAGCAAGCAGCCATCTTTGTTTTAAGTGGAACCACAACCTTTGCTTACAAATACGCAAAATTAAACATTCAGGGGCAAGAAATGGTGAATGAAAGTGGGCCCACACACAGGGGTGTTTTTATGTTGGAGTAATTAGTTCTTACAATTAAGTAATTTGGGTTTTCTTCTGACTAGTCAGTGGTATATTCTGCTTCTTTCTCTTTTAGTAGAACAGGAATCCTATTTTGCTCAAGACCATGCAATACTGCAATTTCATAAGCAACAGCACAGGGCGTCCTAACATTGATCTGCAGTCATAAGGGGTTGATAATATTTCCTGAAAGTGAACACAAAATGTGGTGTGGATGAGGATGTGTGGAAGAAAATACTTGTTGTTTTTCTCTGCCTAGAATGCAGGCCTCCCCCTTCCTACCTGGTTGTGAAGGTTCCACTGAAATCCCACCTCCTCTTAAGACCCTCGTCCCAGCCACCACATCCCCTGCTCTTTGGAAACTCTCCTATCTTTAGCTTTCTGAGGCTTTTCTCATCTACATTATATGTTCTTCAGTACATTTCAGTCTATTTCCCCAATATATTAAGAGGTTTGCGAGGACAGGTGCCATTTGTGTTTTGTTGCCTTTATATTTCAGTATGACTCACTTCAGTGGGATACTGGAACAGTGGGATACTGGAGCACCTTCAGTGAGTATCTGCTGATGCTGCTGCTCTTAAGAATGTTTCCACCCCAGAGAACATCCCCTGGGACACTGCAAGAGATCTGAAAAACTGCCCCAAATATTCACCTTGCTCCATTCACCCCCATCCATCTTGCTCTCACCTTCAGGTTGACCTCCTTAGATTCCACTTCATGTTCATTAATCTTTCATTGAATTTTTATATCTTTCATTATCCCACATATATTCTGTCTTTATCTCAGCTGCATTGACAAGGAATGTTCAGACCTGGGTTTGGGAAACAAAATAATATATGATAAAATTTTTCCAGTACTTTTCTGGTATCCTTGAATAATAAGTAAATCTCCTGAATATGCTTTAATCTGCTTCATAAAAGTAGGTATTTACTAGAAGGATGTATCTAACTGTGATAAAAATATTGAAGATAAACAATGTGAATGAATAGGCCTTGCTTTAGAAATGTGCGATCCACTTAATGTATGTTCGTGTGTATATGCTTTCTTTATTTGCATGTTTATGAGGTATTGTAATGTTGTGAGGTATTATTTCTCTGCCTCTATTACAGCACCTGTCTGTTGTATTAGAATTGTTTACATCCTTTTTCCCTCCTCTTTTAAATTGAAGATTTCGAAGGGTTGAGGACAGTGCTCTCCTTTTTCCTGGGGACTTCCACTGGGTTTACTACACACAGTGTACACAGCGCTTTGCATATGGAAGGATCACAATAAATTTTAGCTTGTGTTGAAATGGAGTATTCCTAATAGTCTGAAATGTTAAGGAGAGACTCACTGGAGCACTGCAGGTTTTGTTATGAAAGCAGCATTGGACATATGCTTATCTAAACTGCTCCTTCCAGATGAACAGTGAATGGCAGAGATTGCAATTCCCTATCAGCAAAAATAGCATTTCTTCCCACTTAGGAAACATAGCCAATCCAAATAACATGGATAGTTTTGAAATGAAGAAGACCTGGAGTCCCACCGGGCTGGAACTTGCCTCCTGTGATTAGTGCACAGGCAAGTCCTCCCAAATGATTCCCTAAAAGAGTGTGACTCTCAACTGTTGTATGCAGGCCTTTCTTCTAGGTTAAGGCTAAGAACTCTGCTTTCTGATCTAGGTCTGGCCTTTTAGGCCAGTTTCAGTGAATCTAGGTAGCGTCTTCCCTGCCCAGGCCAGCTCTGTCGTGCTGCAGGTGCCTGTAACATCTGCAGATAAGTTAAAGCACTGGGTAGGGCAGTTTCATTTTCTGAGCAGCGCCTCAGAAACCAAAGTCCCAATGCAAAGGGAACCAGAGAGTATCTCCAAGAAGCATAGACTTCTGAGTGAAGTGCTGTGAGGTGGAGTCTGAAGACCCCCTTTTCTTCACCCCCTATTTTCACCCCTACCTCCACAACACATTTTCTCTACATTGTAGGAGGCTGAAATGAAAGGCTTACATTAAATTCACTTTGCTGAAACTTCCAGAAGACTCTGTTCTGCTCATGTGAGTAGAAACTTCCCTCTAAAAAAGATTGTATTTCTTTTAAGTTTATCTAATCACATACAAAAAGTTTTTTATTTAGATGGTCTCCGGTAAATACAGCAGGGAGAAAGACTTGGAAATTGAATATGTAGTACTATCTTTTTTCTTAGTTTCTTTTCTTAGCACCTGAGATATCAGCTTCAAGTACTGCTTTTTTTCTCTGATTTCAGAAAAACATTTACCCCAAAGCACATTATAAAACACGGGGAATAAAAATTCAGACACTTCATACTAAAAACAGTAGCCAATCACTGCAGAATAATCAGCCTCCTCTATTCCTATTGCACTTAGAGGATTTATGTAAAAGAATAGGAAAGCATATTAAAAGAATATTTTTCCCTTTTAAAAAAAATAACGGTTAAAAAAATATTCGGGATTCAAATAGCCCCTCCTCCTTAAATTCTGTCCACTCCCTCTTCCTGTCTCCCGGAGTCTTACTGGTCAACTGGTCTTTGTTAGCGTTAGCTTTCTAGGCTCCTATACATAAGCTCAATTCCCTCAATGCCTGTGTCATTACTTCCTGAAGAGCTGTGGGGGATACTCTATAATTATGAAGTGCTTGGCAAATTAGAATCCTGCTAAATCATATTCAACTCAAGTTTACTATAGAGGCTGAGAAAATAACACATCTGATTGGAGTAACTCCTTAAGAGAATTCAGTTGTGGTGTCTTCTAACACGCTTCACTTGAAGACAAACAAAACTATTGTAGCAGATGTCTATACCCTCTTTGAAAGTACCAGCAAATAAAACACTTCTTAGATAATTTTATATGCGTCTTCATCTGGTAGTCTTCTGCCAGAAGTTCACATCATGCTTTGCGATATTTATTCATCAGTCACCTCCTTTCTTTGCTCCCACCTCCCAACAGACAACACAAGTTACAAAGATCATTAGTATACTAAACGGCTTCTGGAAAGTGTGGTGAATCTATTAGGTGAATCTACAGAGAACTCTTGGTTCACTTATGATCCTGTAAAATGCAGATGAGTAGATAGTCACTTGCAATGAAAATTAGGTTTTAAGGACTTTCTTCCAAAACACAGTATTTGATAATAAAAAAAAAAAAAATGAGGAGGTCATGCTTCAGTCTAGCCTCTGCTAGGGCAGTGATGTTCATACTTCACACAGGCTTGCCTGGCTAGCGTGCAGACATCCAGGTTCCCCGGCCCCATTTCCAAGGTTTCTTGATTTTGTTGCTCTGAGGTAGGGCCCAGGAATACAGAGGTAAAGCAATCAGCAGCCCTCCCATCCCCTCCAAAGCTAATTCAGAGGCAGGTAGAACTACTGTTTAAAGAAGTACACTCTAGGCGCTTGGCCAGTGTTTTTCAAAATTTAGCAGATAACCAAGTTCCTAACCAGAAGGACATGTTAAGACATAGCTTGGTGGACACCACCCTCTGAGTTTCTGGCTCAGTAGGTCAGGAATGGAGCCTGAGAATTTGCATGTCTAACATGTTCTCGAGTGATGTTGATGCTACTGGCTCAGGGCACACACTCTGTGAACCACTAGACTGAATGTATGTGTCCACTAAATATAACAGAATGAGTACTGTAGTTGCAAAGCTCTCAATGTCCCTTCAAACAGCTGCCCACCTTTCTAGTTTCATCTGATCACCTACCCCAAAACACCCTACAGTGCAGCCAAAGCCAATCCAAGCTCCCTGCTGTCTCCTGAAAGTTTGGACAATCATAGGTATATAGCTTAGGCCTCTGCTTGGAACATGGTGATCACATGTGGTGTGCAAGGCCCAGCACAAATGATCATTTCTGAGATGCCTACCCAACGCCCCCCCAATCAGAATTATTACTCTCTCTTTAGCATCCATAGTACCAGGTGTATAGTGTGCGTTTTCCCAATTGTGTATGAGTCTGAGTCTGTCTTCTCAACCAGATTTGTAGCTCCTCAAGACTGGATATCAGACAATTTAATATTCTCCCTGAAGCCTAGCAAAAAGCATGCCAGAATGATTAAAATGGAATTCATCCATATCCTTCAACATAATGATCCAGAATGTGTGGTCCATAGACCACATTGAATCCCTTTTAGAGCTGAATCTACAAGGTCGGATAGGTTTTTCTAAGAGTAATGCTTTATTTGCTTTTCTCACTGCATTGCCATTTGCACTCATCTGCACAAGCCATAGGAGTACAACCACTGACACATCAGCAAATATCCAGGCAGGGTCCATGCTCTGTCAATAGTCACCTCATTCCACATGAACACATACTCTTCACAGGTACAAAGTAGAGGAGCCAGTTCACTTAAGAACACCCTTAGTGAAACAGTTAAAGTTATTCATTTTATGAAGTCTCAAGCCTTGAGTACAAGTATTTTATATTATGTGACAAAATGGGAAGTTCACACGAACACTTCTCCTCATACTGAGTTCTGATGTCTATGGGAGGAAAAGCCCTCATATTCAACAGGCAAACTAAACCAGCTGCTCCCTTCCCCCAAAGAGACCATCATTTTTAATTCAAAGAAAAAAATGACAAACTATGGCTATTCAGACTCAAGTAGGTGACAAACATTATCTCAAATGTCAAAAAAAAAAAAAAAAAAAAAAAGCCTGTCAGGTTAAGGAAAACAACAGATGGCATACATTGCCAATGGTAAAATTGCAGCTTTCCAAAGAAAATTTGACACTGAAAAAATTCATCACTGTGAACTTGATACCTCCCCAATACTTGACGATGTCGTGATATTAACAAATATGAGTTTTTGATATTGTATAATGAAGTACATCACTACTTGGAAGATCTTGACAACTCACTAAATGAATATTTTCAAAACAATTGATGCATGACTTTACACAATCACACATGCATAGAAGATCCACTCCAAATGCAACTTAAAACAATGGGTTTGAATGTGACAGACTCCCAGAGCTTCACTGATACGGTTGTAGATGCCGCATAACAGCTTACATTGAAGAAACTGCTTTTTGAGTTTCAGCATAGCATCCAAGAAAAATATCCATAATTATCTGAATGAATTATTGAAATACTTACAATATTAAAAGATATTTCCAATTATTTATTCATTCAAGACTAGCTTTTCCTAGTCAAGGCAACTAATCACGGCAGACTGAATACAGAAGCACATATGAATATCCCGCTGTCCGCTATGAAACCAGATGAAAGAAACTTGCTAAAATGTAAATCAGTGATACTTTCCATGCCATTGCTTTGTTTGGAAAACATAATTATATATATTTTTTTATCAAACTGCATTACGTATGTACTATTTTAGATGAATGAGTACATAAACATTTAAAAATATTTTCAGTCTTATTATCTGATGCGTAAATAGTTATGCACATACAAGTTCTTTGAGGTTCTCAATAATTTTAAGAGTATAAAAGGTCCCGAGTCTTGGAAGTTTGGAAATTGTCACTCTGACTTCTCCACATACCAACAATTTCCAAATACATACTTATCTTCTCGAGCGTATCTGACAAGGTGGCTGTTGAGAAAATCATGACAGTGGCTTTGGTCTTCGTTGGTGGTGGTGATGGTTGAAGAGGATGGACCTCAGCTCTCTTCCTCAGCATGGTCTCTCACCCTCAGGCTTCCTACACGTGTTTTCTGTTGAAAGCTGCAGCATTAAGGTCATCGCTTTACCCTACCAAAGGATTGGCATTGTGTGCTTTTTGTCTCACTGTGGAACAAAGGGTGGTCTTTTTTCTAATAAAGGAATCCAATCCCTGGCTAATTTGTGAAGGAGAGAGTTTTCTGGAGACCTTGCTCTACAGAAAGCATGTACAGTACTTCCTTCTTTACCTAGGTGCACATAAAGTTCTGGCCAAGTTCAGAGATAGATATGTATTAAACATGGATATAGTATTTCCCAAATGATTAGGGAGAGTGGATGGGATCTTACTTTAAAAATCTCTACCAAACACCCAACCAGAAGAGTTAGTATTCCCCACCTTAACCATTCTATTGCAACTAGTACACAGTTGTGGTATTCTGTATTATATTTATTTGTTTAAATGCCCACCTCCTAGACTAGATAATAATATTTCATAGCAAGGAGTTATGTCTTAGTAGTTCTGTTCTTCAAGATTGTCAGCCCTAAGTCTTTGTTGAGTAACAAATGAATGAATGTATGTACTGTTTCAAATAAAAAAAAATCTCTAAAAAAGAAACTGGACCTGCACCTTTCTTCACTCACAAAAATTGATTCAAGATGGATAAAAGACCTCAATTTAAGGCATGAAATGATAAAAATCCTCAAGGAAAGCATAAAAAAAAACTGGAAGATATTGGCCTAGGGAAAGACTTTATGAAAAAGACTTCTGTGGCAATTGTAACAACAACAAAAATAAACAAATGGGACTTATTGAAACTGAAAAGCTTCCGTACAGCAAAGGAGACAACAACCAAAGCAAATAGACAACCTACACAATGGGAAAGGATATTTGCATATTTTGAATCAGACAAAAGCTTGATAACTAGGATCTATAGAGAACTCAAATTAATCCACATGAAAAAAGCCAACAATCCCATATATCAATGGGCAAGGGAGATGAATAGAACCTTCTCTAAAGAAGACAGACAAATGGCTAACAAACATATGAAAAATGCTTATCATCCCTAATTAGAGAAATGCAAATCAAAACCACCCTGAGATATCATCTAACCCCAGTGAGAATGGCCCACATCACAAAATCTCAAAACTGCAGATGCTGGTGTGGATGTGAAGAGAAGGGCACACTTTTACACTGCTGGTGGAACTGCAAACTAATACAACCTTTTTGGAAGGAAGTAAGGAGAACTCTCAAAGAACTCAAGCTAGACCTCCCATTTGATCCTGCAATCCCATTACTGGGCATCTACCCAGAAGGAAAAAAATCCTTTGACCATAAGGACACTTGCACTAGACTGTTTATCGCAGCTCAATTTACAATCACCAAAATGTGGAAACAGCCTAAATGCCCACCAACCCAGGAATGGATTAATAAGCTGTGTTGTATGGACACCATGGAATACTATTCAGCCATTAAAAAAGATGGAGACTTGGGCAGCGCCTATGGCTCAATGGAGTAAGGCACTAGCCCCATATGCCAGAGGTGGTAGGTTCAAACCCAGCCCCTGCCAAAAACTGCAAAAAAAAAAAGGAGACTTTACATCGTTTGTATTAACTTGAATGGAAGTGGAACACATTATTCTTAGTAAAGTGTCACAAGAATGGAGAAGAAGCAAGAATCCTATGTACTCAATTCTCATATGAGGACAGTTGATGACCTAGTACACAGTGAAGGGTAGGAGAAGGGGAGGGCAGAGAGGGAAGGAGGAGGAAGGTGGTTACACCAGTCGTCTGCCTCCATAGCAGACATAACATGTCCTGTCCACAATACTATGTTGCCTGTCCTCAAAATGCTTGCCAGTTTTTAATTAATGATGATAAAATTTTTTTTAATCTTCTACAAGTTAATGTAAATCTTCAAATACTTTTACCCTCTTAAGTACGGATTTATATATCATCTAAAGAGGAGCCAGACCCTTTGGAAATATAGAACAAAGAGAATGATCTGGCTAATTTAAGTAAAAGTGCACAAAGTTTATCACTAATAAAATCTCACTGCCGTTCAGTAATTTTTAGTAATTTTATTAGATGTTGGTAACATCTATTAAAGTCAAGTTAATGAGTGAGGCTTTTTGTTTATTTGTTCTGGGAAAGATTTTAAATGGCTTGCTGGGTGCCAGGAAATTAATATGGTGTTTTACAAACATGACTCTGAGATAGATATTAGTATCCCCATCTAATGGGGGAGGAAATGACAGCTCGGAAAGATGTGATTTGCTTAAACAGATTGTGAGTGGCCGAGCTGGGTGGCAAATCAAGAAATTTCCACTTCTAAGTCCACATAATTAACCTCTACATATACCATCACCCAGTCTTATATTTGGTTGTATAATGTTGGCATAAGGTAAGCCTGGACCATGATGTATAATAATCAGAGACAACAAAATTTTGTCTTGCTAATAACTCAGTATATGCAACTACAATGATTATTCTCTTAGCTGAGGATAAATTGTTTTCATACCATTTGCAACTGGAGTATCAGGAATCAAATAAAACTCTCCCACCTGCTCCAAGATTGAATTGGAATATGTTCTTTAATAATACATAGTAACAGTAAAATAGACTATAGCTGGCTATTCTTATGTGTTTAGCATCCTGAACATTCGTGTAACTTATTGCAATTGTTTAAGTGAGAGTGAGGCACAGAGAGTTTAAATAACTTGCCTTAGAGCCCTAAGATAATAAATGGAGCTGGGATAGTAACTGAAGCCACCCCTGTCAGGGCCTGTGCTCTTACATGTAATACAGTGAAATCAGCCTAGTACTACAGACAAAACAGACAGACAGACACACACACACACACAAGCTAGAGAATAAAGGAAGATGAAATGAGTAGAATGGACTCATCAAAACTATCAGTGTTAGGGAGAGCAGGGTGATTGTTCTGGAATAAAGATTAAAGCGACACGATGCACCAGTGGAAACCCTGATGTTAAATGAATGCTAGTCTGGGAAACGCACACATATGTATACATTACAAGACATGCAGGGACAATTCTAGCAGTTTTGGTAGGGACTATGTATTAAATAATATTAGATTGATGTTAAATTTCTTGAATGTCAATATGGTATTGTGGTTATTTAGGAGAAGGTCTGTGTTCCTAAATGCTGAGTGCTAACTTATTTATAGGTATGGTCTTTATGCTACCTGCAACTTTCTATCATATGGTTCAGAAATACATATATTTATATATGCACACACATCTATATATACTCACACAGAGGGTGTCGCACATTTTTAAAAAAGAAAAACCTATATTAAAATTATCATAGTCAAGTCATGTTTGACTTCTGCAATTATAAGGGACACAAGATACAATTATAAGATAATAAATGGTACCAGTATGTGTTGAGCATTACAATTTTAATACAGCTTTCTTCCTTTCTTAAAATGACTATACATTTTTTGGCACCTTCTGTATGTACAGTATATATGCGTGTGTGTGTTTATATATATAAATACACACAGAGGGAGATATAAAGCAGAATGATTGTACATATACATGTGTACACATATAAAGTCTATACACATAGATAAAGCAAATATGGCAAATGTTAAGTATTTTGTGTGTCAGATAGAGAGAGAAAGAAAGAGAGAGAAATCTTTCTTGCCCTAAAACCTAGGACACAATCCCATCTTAGCTATTTACCTCCGAATTATTCCCTGGCCCCTATTTCCCTCACATGCCAACTTGGATATATATTCTTATAGAAGAACTCTCATTTTAAATCTTAAACAGACAAATTCCTTCCTTGGAGTTGTAAGAACCGGCACCCACTAGCCGCACCTCCCTGGTTCATTTTCTTGCTGCACTTGTCTCCTAAACATTCCCCTAGGCCTCACTCTGGGGAGTCACATTTTCAATTTTGACACCCTTTGCTCACTAAGGTGCCATTTACTGGGGTGAATGGTGAAAAAAGATGTCATGTCCCAGCGATTCACCACAGGGGACAGTCTCTCAGGACCATAAGATTTATCAAATCCTCCTGGAGCTCTAGTAAAAACTTTTTTTAAAATGATAAATTTAGTAAAAAATATAAATAAATCTACTTTTCTCCAATATCATTATATCTGAGTTCCATTCTCTGGTCTTCTACTGGCTTTTCATTAACAGGAAAAAGCTAGCTTCTGGATTTGATGTATGGCAAGTTTGCTTTTGAGGCTGTCTCATGCTCAAAGCACTTTCCTAACATCTGATGAGAAGCTTTTGTAGAAACAAAGGGAATTCAGAGCCAGCATCTGGGAACCTTTATAGAATCTTACACATGGGTCCCGAAGAAAAATAATGCCAATGGCAAATTATATCCATGGGTGATGGAAAGTAAGAGTCTGTCCTTTAACGGACCTCATACTGATTTTTCAACAGTTAGAAACTTCTCCAACCAGTTGGCAACCATAAAAAAAAAATAAAAAAGCAACAACATCTCCTATGATCTCTCAGTTTTATTTTTTTCCCTTTGGTGATGATCGTGGCACATTCTAATTCTTACCTTTGACCAGTTGGTGTCTGTCTTAGTTTCTTAAATCGCCTTAGTTTCTTTGTGGAATGATAAAAGAAGTGAGGTGGAGAACTACAGGGGAGACAGATTACGAGTTGCAGCAAGCGACTCGTTTGCTTTCAGAACGCATGGAGAGGGTGTGGGAAACAGGACACACCAGGGGTTTCAATCACAAAGGTATACAGCCGCCAGAGGCAACATGAATGAGTGAGGTGAGTCCAAGGATAAAAACCTACTGTTCAACAGTTAGAATCTCTTCACCTGTTTCCCCAGAAACGTGGAGCTGTAGCAGTTCAACTTTTTTCTCCCCACTTTTTACAGTGACCTGAGCATAGAAAAAAAATATTTTTTTTTGTCTCAGAAAAAAAATGATTACACATCTTAAAAATAATGTAATTAAGCAACTGGCATGTGGCTTTAGAGTAAAGCAATAAGAAGGGGAGACCAGGGAGAACAGAAGAGAGCAGAAATCCCCTAAGGGGGAAGCCACAGGTTGGCATAAACTGTTGGCAGGTGGCAATGTGAGTCCCATGGGGACTGCTATTGTCTGATTGTTGGTGTCCCCTAAAATTCGTATGCTGGCATCTAATGCCCAATTAGACCTGTTAAGTGGCTGAGCCTTTGGGAAGTGATGAAATCATAAGAGCTCCACCCTCATAATTGGGATTAGAGTCCCTATAAAAGAAACTTAAAGAGCTTTCTTATCCTCATAGGTACACAGCAACAAGGCGCCATTCATGAGGAGCAGCCCTTGCCAGACACTAAATTTGCTGACGCTTGATCTAAGACTTTCCAGCCTCCAGAATTGTGAGCATTAAGTTTTTATTGTTTATAACTCACCCAGTCTAAGGTATTTTATGATAGCATCCT
>NW_003852458.1:3607213-3654202 GCF_000181295.1 Otolemur garnettii | reverse complement strand
AACAGTTAAATTTTAAACCAAAATCTTCTGGGAGGTTAAAAAAAGTCTCTGAGCTATGTTCAACTTCTATGCTACGGCTGCCATTTACGGCCTTTGTTTTTACATATACTTGAAGTTATATCAGACATTGAATTTTGAAGTATGGGGTTGCCCTAAATTGCAATAGAAGTGAATGAAGTTTAAGTTATGAAAACTATTATTTCCAGGAAGATCTGCAAAGCTGATGAAGATGTACTTTCTTCTTAAGATATATGTGTGTGCAACAACAAAAATAAATAAATGAGACTTAAGGTAAAAAGCTTCTGTGCACAACAATTAAAACAGCCTTCAGAACAGGGAAAAGATACTTGCATGTCATGAATCTGGCAGAGGACTGATAACCAGAATCTATAGAAAACTCAAATTAATCAAGAAAAAAAGAGCAAACAATGCCATTTATCACTGGGCAAGAGATATGAACAGAACCTTCTCGGAAGAAGACAGATGAATGGCCAAGAAACACATAAAATATTGGTCATTGTCCCTAATTATCCCTAGAGAAATGCAATTCAAACCCCCCTTGAGATATCACAAAACCCCAGTGAGAGTAGTCCACACCACAAAGTCCCAAAGCTGCAGATGCTGGTGAGGGTGTGGAGAAAAGGGAACATTTCTACACTGTTGGTGGGACTGAAAATTAATACGGCCTCTTTGGGAAAAAGTGTGGAGAATCCTCAAAGAACTAAATGTAGGCCTTCCATTTGATCCCACAACCCCTTTACTAGATATCTACCCCAAAGAAAAAAATCATTTACCATAAGGACATATGTACCAGAATGTGTATCACAACTCAATTCGTAATCGCCAAGATGTGGAATCAACCCAAGTGCCCATCTACACATGAATGGATCAATAAACTCTGGTGTGTGTACACCATGGAATACTATTCAGCCATAAGAAGATGGAGACTTTTTATCTTTTGCATTAACCTGGATGGGGTTGGAGAATTTTCTACTTGGTAAAGTATCACAGGAATGGAAAAAGCAAGAATTCAATGTCCTCAATACTAATATGAAACCAGTACATGGACAAATACACATCCACACAGGAGAAAAACACAAACTCAGGTGGAGGGCGAGAGGGGAGCGGGGAAGGGGCTTGGTAAGCTCTCACCTAAAAGGTGCAATGCGGGGTATATGCCACACCTCCGGGGTGAGGGCACAACTACAACTTGGACTCTAACAAATGCAAACAATGTAACCAATCATCTATACCCTTATATCAATCTGAAATTTTTTAAAAAACTTAAAAATAATGCGTGCATAAAGAGGGTAAACACCAAGGTGATTTTGAGACCGGTCCTGAGGCCCTTTGAATCCATGAAGAAAATAAATCAATTGAGTCAAGCAAAGAAATAATTTTTAGTTGGCCTCAAAGCATTAAAAAGTTTAAACCATTTTAAATTCTTTATTATAGGGCTGGACTCGGTGGTTCCACCTGTAATCTTATTGCTTTGAAAGGTTGATGATAGAGGATTGCTAGAGGCTAGGATTGCTAGGCCACAAAGGGATACAGCATCTCTATAAAAACAAGACAAATTAGCTGTGTGGCGGCCTGTGGTCTTAACTAGGTGGGGGGCTGAGATAGCAGGATCTCTAGAGCCTGGAAATTTAAGGTTACAGTGAGCTATGGTGATACCACTGCACTCTGACAGTGCAGAGTGACAGAGAGCGATCTTGTCTCAAAAAAGGAAATAAATGAAATAAATTCAACATCGCTGTGTCTTCACTACAGAGTGAACTCCGCGGACCGCTCTGAGGTCTGCATTTCTCAGCAACAATGAGCCGTGTTGTCCGCCTAGCAGTCCGAATGGAGCGCCCTGCGTTGGTCCTGGCACCACGTCCTGCCGGGGCGAGAAGCCCTGGCACGCTGGATTTCTGTGAATCACCTGATCTGCCCTTGCAGCATGAGCCAACAGGAGGCAGGAACAAGGTAAAGAGGTCAGGGAGAAAGAAGCCAATCTTCACGGACTCAGTGGATCCGTTTCTCTAATGGGAAACGCGGCGGGAGAATTAGCCTCACTTGCCCTGCTCCTACCGTAGGAGCTAGAGCTGTGGCGTGATTTCAGCCAAGAGAGAGCCCACAGGTATGGGAAAGGGCCTGAGGAGGGCCGGGAGCAAGAACGGGGAAAGTGCCCCGCCTGCCAAATGTCCCAGGCCACCGTGTCTCAGCAACTCCAGCCCTGCCGGCGGCTTCTCTTCCTCCAAAGGAAGCACTTTGTCTCCAGCGCACGGTACGTTAGACAGAAAGAATCTGCCTTCCTATTAAATTTTTTTTTTAAAAAAGGAACAGTGAGTGGATAAAATAATAATGTCGAGCTTTTGTCTGGTCTTTTCCAGTTCCTAGGCTAGTTGCCAGTGATGCCAAGGAGTGCGAGCGAGCGCAGGTTTCGGCGCCCGCGAAAGGGAGTCCGCTGCACCTGTCGCGGGTCGCCTCCCGCCTCCCTCCGCCCCCAGAGCCACACCCTCGAGGCCCAGGAAGGGGGTGCGGTCGGGTGGGGGGGCTGCGGGGAAAAGGGTGGCACTGAGCGCTCCTGGGTGTGGCAGCGTGGATCTGCGTTCCCAGCCCGAAAAGGGCCAGATAGAAGGAGCGAGGGCTGTGGGCAGCAGCTAAGCGAGAAAAATAAAAGCATCGCTTCCTCTGCCGCTTTTCCTCTCCCCGCCCGCAACCCCCTCTCCCTACTCAGGAACGTTGAACGTTAGCATATGCATAATACTTGGAGGAAAGCAACTTTTGCCTCCCAAACAGTCCTGACCCCTCTGATTCCTGAGAACTGAGTTTCAAAGGTGTCTCTGACTTTTTTTTTTCCTTTTCCTAAACCAGACCGTCCGTATCCAAGGCTATGTCCCCCCTCAGAAGCCATCGAACAGAGCTGCCCTGTGCCTCTGGTGTCGGCTGGGAATGTGTTTCGTGAAACCCCCTAATACCTCTCTGTGGCTGCGGTTAAAGAAAGACAGCAGGGAGCAGAAGATGGTGCCGCCAGCAACTCTTTTCTCTGGCTCCCGCAAAGGACTTCAGGTTTGCAGAGCGAGCCTTCCTACCACTTGCAGAGGACAATAATTGAAAGCATTGTTCTCTTAGAAGCATGATCCTGAAGCCAGGAAAATGCCCTATACCTTTTTTTTTTTCCTTGTAGGATGTATAAGAGAAAAAGCATAAATGACAAGCAAGAATCGAGGCAGGCTCTGAGCAAGTTTTTGCTTCCAATCTGTCAAAAACAAAAATTGAATTAAACAATAATAAAGATGATGCTTAAGAAAATCTCTCTTAAGAGGACCCCCTCTTGTCAGATAACCAAAATGAAATATTTTATGAAACAATATTTACCCTTACCACCTGCAATATACTTTGGGTTTTTTTTAAATTTTTCTCTCTCTCAAATGCTGTTCAGGAGTCATTAAATTAATTTTACGACCTGTTATATAGGACACCACTCCCAGCTGAAAGCCTTTTTTAGGTCATTTATTCATTCAACACATATTTAATAAACACTGGCGCATGCCAAGTTGTCAGGTGCTGTATTAAGGTCAGCAGTGAACTGAACAGACAAAAATACACGTCCTCATAAAGCTTACTTTCTGGAAGGAGAAAAATGTATGGTATAAATATAATGTATATTAAAATGATATGTTTATTATTTATGTCACATATCTATGATATAAACCAAATAGTATGTCAGAGAATGTAACAGATATTTTCCATCTCTATTCTAGGGACCAGTGTGTGGATCTCTCTGCTTTAGGTTTAGGACTTTTCCAAAGTTGTAGAAGGTGTTTGCCCACCATGAGGAAAAGTGCCGGGAAATAACACCCCACTTCCAAATAGCCCACAACCAATAACTAATGGAAGTTGGCAGGTAACATGTCAGCTTCTCCACTTGGGTGGGATAACTAGTAGGCATCTCCCCAGTAAACCACTTACACTTGAATTCTTGGTACTACCCTTCTCCTAGGGTAACTTAAACTATGAAAGAAGGTGATAAGTGCTGTGGTACAAAATAAACAGGAAAAGAGGATAGCAAGGACCATGGGAGGTCACAGAAGGCCTCACAACAAGGAAACAAGTGACAGTTGAGGAAGGACCTGAAGGAGACAGGCAAATAAGACACAGGGATAGGGAGGAGGGGGATGTTCCAGGCAAAGCGAACAGCCAGTGCAAAGGCCCACAGGCAAGAGTAAGTAGTCCGGTACTATGGACTGAACGTTTGTGGCCTACCCAAATACATGTGTTGAAGCCCTAGTCCTCAATGGAATCATGTTTGGAGTTGGAGCCTTAGAATGGTAATTAGGTTTATATCAGGTTATGGAGTGGTGCCTCCATCATGAGATTAGTACTCTTACAAGGTGATGGACTAGAATTCTCTCTTCCATGTGAGGATCCAAGAAGGAAGCCATCTGTGAAGCAGAGCGCCCTCACCTGGAACATGACCATGCTGGCGCCCTGATCTCAGACTGCCACACTCCAGAATTATGAGAAATAAATGTTTGTCGGTTAAACCACCTGTCTATGGTATTCTGTAATATAATAGCAGCCCAATCTGACTAAGAAAGGCAGTGATTTAAGCAGAGAAAGACAGTAGATGAGAGGGAGGGAAGATTAGAGACGTAATAGTCGAACCTAAACAGGCACTTTCAGTATTTTATTTTATGGCCACGTGTTAGTGATTGAGGGTTGTGACAACTGGAAACCTGATTCAACATCTTGTCATTTAAAATCAGGAAATATGGTAATACCAAGCAGAGACGCTGATAGAGATGGCAGTATGCGCTATGTGCAAACATTTCCATATCCCTGCCAAGGCTCATCTGTGGTTTTATTAAACTAAGGTTTGCTTCATTAACTTGCATGATTTTCTTTTATTAACTCTTATTTGCCTGGCTTCAGAAATGCTCTGGGAGCTTTCACATTTCCAACCAGTGAGCATCTACTGATTCTAACCTTCTAAGCCAACACCCTTTCATCATCAGTTTCCTCATCTAAAAGATGGCTCTCCCAGCTCTGACCACCCCTGGCACCATCATGCCTGCTGGAAAAAACTCAACCATTGCCCTCGCCGGGCTAAAAAGAGCAGTAAGAAAGTGGAGAGATTTGAGAAGTAACTTTTAGCTTGTCATGGGGACAAGTGGACTCCCCCTGCTTTTCTAGAGTCATATTTTAGAGAAGGGCATCTCTTCTACATTGGTCCAACCAAAAAGCCTATTTTTGCTTGAATTCTTTCAGTGATGAAGACTCACTGCTTTGCAAAATGGTCATTTTGGTTCTCAAGCTCCATCAATTACATGAGACATTCTCTATTATCGTTCGTTGTCTTCAATTTCCTTGATTAATATTTTATAGTTTTTCATATACAGATCTTTCACCTCTTTTGTTAAATTTATTCCCACGTACCATTTATGCTGTTGTAAATGGGATTGTTTTCTTCATTTCTCTTTAAGATAGTCTATTACTAATGTGCAGAAATGCTATTTATTTTTTTCCATTATTTTAAATTAAACCCCAAAGAGCTGTCCAAGCCAAGTCAGAATAAAGATCTCTTTTATATCATAATCCTTTGTATAACTGAAGGAAACCAGCGTTCTTTCCATTCTTTTTCCTGGGCCAAATCATCCTCAGGTCTACAGCATGTTCCACCTGTAATAAGATTCCAGCCCTTGGGCATGACTGAGACAATTGGCTTGTCAACAGGACGGCTAACTGTAAAGGTTACTGCTCGCCTGATAAGGTTCTCTGTGCTATTGTATCAATTAATTAGTACTTGAAACAGTTCCATGAAGTAGATACTTTTATTATTCCCATATTACCTAGAAGGACAATAGGAAAGACAGAGGTTAATAAATTCCCCAGGACACATAACCAGAATGTTATGGAACCAGACACTCAGACTGGCTAGTCTGACTCCAGGGCTCCTATTACTACTCTCCACTCTTCTATTCACTACTATTTGCTCTTCTATTCACTATTACCACTTCTCCACTAACAAACACATGGCTGGGCAGTGTAAGTCCAGAGAAGACACAGACCCTCCGCTGTTCAGTCCACATTCTTCTGCTACCCTCCCCCCCAATATCACATTATCTTTAGTGTGTCCTTAAAAGAAAAGAGGGTAAGCTTAGGCAAAGAAAAGTAGGACTTAAAGGATTATCAGATCCCCAGAAGAACTGTTGAGCTTTTTCTTCTGTCACCAAAAGTAACCTTCCCTATTTATAAATTCAGACAAAAAAAAAAAAAAAAAGCAAGCACTGGCAAAGACATAAAGGCAGTCTTACTCTAGAAATGACTGGAATTCTCCCTGATTCTCACACCTTACGCATCAGGGAAGACAAAGCTCAGTGGAGTTTTCACCTTGAACCGGGCAGGAAGCCATGGCCTCCAGCCGTAGGTGCTTTTCCCCTGAGGCTGTTGAGATGGTGAACCTTCAGTGGAGAAAGCTTCCTTTGTATAGTGTTTTCCTTCTCCCTCAAAGAATGGAGGGTGGAGAAAGGAGTGGTCTTAGCTCATAAAGCTGGCCCCAAAAGATTTTTATCGAGAAAGTAAACGTTCAGGAAGGGATCAAGGAGCAAAAATCTCAACGAAAAGAAACAAGAAGGCCAGAGATGACAATTGCCTATAGGAGGATTCAGTGACAGCAGCCAAGATACTCCTTCTAAAATAAAAGTCAGCTCATGCCACTGTGCTCACAGCTCCAATGGCTTCCGGCCCTGGCGCTGCACTGTCTCTTACCCCGACTCTGCTTAGTTTTACTTCTCAGTATGTACATATACCACCACCTGGCACATACACATGGTTCATTTGCTTGTTCGTTAATAGTCTGTCCTTCCTCTGCTGGAATAGAACATAATGGAAATGATCTCAGATCAAGTCTAATTATTTTCCTACTATAGCCCAGCACCTAGATTTGAGCCTACCATTTGTTATTTGAAGAAAGAAATATTAAGAACAAACTGGGAGGAGTAAAAGAAAGTAGATGGGCAAAGATTATAATAACACAATTATATAATCCCAAGAGTAAAGAGGCCTGAAAGATGAGGTATGTAACTTAAATATGGTTGTAAAGATGGAGAAAGGAAATGTTAAGTCTCTGGTGGTTTTAAAAAGTGCAATATTCATCTTGTCTGCCAATTAACTGGGGAACTATGTTAATAGCCCTGTCTGTCTAGTTTCACAAAAACAAATGATTGCAACGCCTTCTATTTGAGCCAGACACATGATCCACATTAGTTCCAGTCTTCATTATGACTCTAAAAGCAACAAATTATTATCCCCTCCTTGCAGATGAGTAAAGTGGGGGCAAAAAATTAAGCAACTTATTCACAATCATGAAAAGGTAGAAGACATATCCCAAATGTCCATCAAGAGATAGAATGAGTAAACACAATGTGATAGATCCATGCAATGGAAATATATCCAGCCACAAAAAGAAGCGAAGAATGATTTGTATTACAATATGGATAAATCTTGAAAATTATATGCTATGTGAGTAAGGCCAGACATAAAAGGTCACATATTATATAATTCTATTTATATGAAATACCAAGAATAAGCAAAACCATAGAAACAGAATGTAGACTGTTTCCAAGGGCTGGGGAGGGGTACTCACTGATTTATGGGTCTACTTCGGGAATGATTAAAATGTTTTGGAACTACATAGGGGTGATGGTTACAAAGCCTTGTGAATGTACTAAATGCCATGTTATTGTACTCTTTGAAATGGCAGAGTTTATATTATGTGAATTTTACCTCAATAAATTAGATTAAATTGTAAAGTTAAGCAACTTGCACAAGACCACAGAGCCAGTGTTAGGGAGGGTTTCACTCCATTCCTGGGACCCCTAAATCCATGCTTTTAGCACTCTGCCCTGCTGTTTTCAAAGGTGAAACAAAGCCCTGATGTTGACATTCTAGGGAATTTCCTTCAGTGTTGAGCATGCAAGGGATAAGAGAAGAAGGCCACTGATAGGTTCTTATTGCACTCATCTAATGCTACTAACTTTCTGGACATTTCAGCTATCAGCAGGCCTCTTTAAATTAGAAAATCTTAGAACTGGCTTGGTGCCCATAGCACAGTGGTTTTGGCACCAGCCACATGCACCAAGGGTGGCAGGTTCCAACCCGGCCTAAGCCTGCTAAATAACAATGATAACTGCAACCAAAAAAAAAAAAAAAAAGCCAGGAAACAGAAAAATAGCCAGGCATTGTGGCAGGCACCTATAGTCCCAGCTACTTGGGAGGCTGAGGCAAAAGAATAATTTGAGCTCAAGAATTTGAAGTTGCTATGAGCTGTGATGCCATGGCACTCTACCAAGGGTGACATAGTGAGACTGTCTTAAAGAAAGAAAGAAAGAAAGAAAGAAAGAAAGAAAGAAAGAAAGAAAGAAAGAAAGAAAGAAAGTAAGTTAGAGCTAAAAAGGACCCTAAAGGATATTTGTTATAAAGATTCAGCAGGTCTAAAAACTCCTTAGAATTATATTTTTGTATATATGTGCATATGCAAACTTTTTCTGGAAAGGGCTTATTGGTTTTTGTCCTCTTTTCTAAGACCCCCAAAAGAGTTAAGACAGGTATAGTCCAAGCTTCTCACTTTGCAAATGACAAAACCAAGAACTAGAAAGTGAATAGAGAATCCAACATTGGACTCTAGCCTTCCAATTCCCTACAAGGATTTCTTTCTTCTAAATCATGGCTGTTCTTCCTTTCATAGCTTGATGGTGAATGATACCCAAAGTGCTTATTTTCCTCATCAAACCATAGGAGTTGGATAAAATCATGAAAAATGTCATTTGAACATGAGAAATAATGCATTAAAATGGAAAATAATAGTAGATAAAGTTTATCAAATTTACAATAGATTAGGAACAAATAGATAGGAAAAAAATTCTAATGGGAGTTCTTTATGTTGAAGAAAAATGATGTTACACAGCATAAAAGCATAGGTGAGTATAAAACTCAGAAGTGAGGGTAAATACAAAAACAAATAGAAAGTATTGTAATACTGTAATGTGGCATGTAAATCACTTTTAGTTTTTGTAAAAAAAAAAAAAAAAAAAAGGAGAGGGAGAGAGAGAGATATACAGAATAACCATAAGAAGTGTCATGGCAACCCAGCTGGCTGGTGCATCATGCCCAGGTATCCTGGGAAGGGGTAGTACTAGGACGACCAGCAGCCAGCTCTCCCAGCCTAGGCATTTGACATTATTCACTGCTATATCTTCAATGCCTAGAACAGTGTTTGGAATATGATTCACTGATCCCATGTAAATCAGAGGATCAAGCATCATGCACAGAAATATATAGAAAATGCCATTATTCTAAAGCATAACTTGTTTGAGAAGTCCAGCATCTAGTGCACTTAATACAGAATAAACCTATTAAATTCTTTTCAAAAACAAAAAGAAAAAAGAATAATTGTCACTACAAATATTTGTTAATAGACACACAATATAAAAATACATACATTGTAACATCAATACCACAAAGGGTGGGGAGAGAGAGTAAGAGTGGGGTTTTTGTTTGTAATGTGATCGAAGTTAAGTTATTATCAGCATGTTATTAGCATAGCAGACTTTGATAGCTACAACATGTTTTGTTTATGTAAGCCCCATGATAACTACAAAGAAAATACCCAGAGTAGATACACACAGGAGAAAGGAATAAAGCATATCACTGGAAAAAGAATAAAGTAAACCAGAAAATAGCAGAAGTAGGGAATTATAAAGATTAGAGCAGAAATAAACAAAATAGAAGATAGAAAAATAGTAGGAAAAAAAATCTACAAAACGAAGAATTAGGTTTTTTTTTTAAAGATTTGACAAACCTTTAGCTAGACTAAGAATAAAAGAGAAGACTCAAATAACAAAAATCAAAAGTGAAAGAGGAAATGTTATATCTACTGCCCCAGAAATAAAAAGGATCGTAAGATATTACTATGCACAATTACACCTCAAAAAGTTAGATAACCAGGCAGCACCTATGGCTCAAAGGAATAAGGTACCAGCCCTATATTGGTTCAAAGGAGTAGGGAGCAAGCCCCATATTGGTTCTAACCCAGCCCCGGCCAAAAACTGCAAAAAAAAAAAAAAGGTAGATAACCTGGAAGAACTAGATAAATTCTCAGAAACAGACAACTACCAAGAGTTAATTGTGAAGAGAATTTGAACAGATAATGAGTAAGGAGATTGAATCAGTAATTAAAACTTCCCCCCAAAAGGTAAAGTCCAAGACCAGATGGTTTCATTATTGAAATATTAAAAGAAGAATTAACACCAATCTTTCTCAAACTCTCACAAAATGTGGAAAAAGAGGGAATACTCCAAACTCATTTTATGAAGCCAGTATTACTCTCATACCAAAACCAGAAAAGAAACAAGGAAAGAAAACTATAAACTAGTAACCCTGAAGAATATAGATGCAAAAACCTTCAACAAAATATTAGCAAAACAAATTAAACAGTATATTTAAAGGGTCATACACAATGACCAAGTAAGTTTGTCCCTGGGATGCAAGGATAGTTCAATATGCACAAATCAATTAATGTGATACACCTCATTAACAAACTCAAGGATAAAAAAATCACATGACTAGGCAGCACCTGTGGCTCAAAGGCGTAGGGCGCTGGCCCCATATGCCGGAGGTGGTGGGTTCAAACCCAGCCCTGGCCAAAAACTGCAAAAAAAAAAAAAATCACATGACAATCCCAGAAAAGGCATTTGACAAAATTCACCACCCTTTCATGTTTAAAAAAAAAAAAAAAGAAACTCCCAATAAACTAGGAATAGACTAAAGTACCTCAACATAATAAAAGCCATGTATGACAGGCCCAGAGCTCACATCATCCTCAATGGTGAGAAAGTGAAATCTTTTTCTCCATCGTTAGGAAACAGGACAAGGATGCTCATTCCTACCACTGTTATTAAATGTAATACTAAAAGATTTAGTCAAAATTAGACAAGAAAAAGAAATAAAAGTTAACCAAATCAGAAAGGAAAAAGCAAAATAATCCCTATTTGCAACAGGTACTCAACATCTGTAATCCTCTGGGAAGTGCAAATCAAAGCCACAAGGATATATCACCTTTCACCTGTTAGGATGGCTATTAATAAAAAGTTCAAATGATAAAAATTAATGAGGACATGGCCTAGTTAGGACTCTTGTACCCTGTTTGCAAGAATGTAAAATAATGCAACTGCCACAGGAAGTAGTAAGGAAGTTCCTCAAAAAATTAAAAATACCACTATCATGTGATCCAGCAATCCCACCACTGGGGATATAGCCAAATAAACTGCCATAGGGATCTCAAACAGATGTTAGTACTCCTATGTCACATCAGCCCTATTCACAAGAGCCAAGATATGGAAACAACCTATTCGTCTCTTGGTGGATG
Organism: Otolemur garnettii; assembly: GCF_000181295.1. Taxonomy (NCBI): domain Eukaryota; kingdom Metazoa; phylum Chordata; class Mammalia; order Primates; family Galagidae; genus Otolemur; species Otolemur garnettii. The sequence continues at coordinate 3,642,786 of NW_003852458.1, read as the reverse complement.
AATGAATAAGGAAAATGTGGTATACAAATACAGTGGAATACTATTTGGTCTTAAAAAAGAAAACGGGCCTGTGGCTCCAAGGAGTAGGGCACTGGCCCCATATGTCAGATGTGGCAGGTTCAAACCCAGCCCTGGCCAAAAACTACATTTAAAAAAAAAAACCAACCAGAAAGGCCTGCCATATGTGACAACATAAATGAACCTGGAAAAACTTATGCTAAGTGAAATAAGTCAGTCACAGAAGGATGAATGCGGTGTAACTTCTGTGTGATCACAGTTATGAGAAGTTTTCCAAAATAGTCAAACTCACAGAAACAGAGAGTAAAAGAAATGGTGGTTGCCAAAGGCTCTGGGAGGAAGTAATGGGGAATTTTACGCAATGGGTATAAAGTTTCAGTTACTAAAGACAAATAGGTTCTAGAGATCTGCTATATAATTTTGTGCCTATATTTAACACATAGGCACTGCCCTTAAAATTTTGTAAAGAAGATAGACTTTATATTCTACCACAATAAGAAAATTATTCACCACATGCCCAAAACCTAAATGGAAATGTTTGAAACAGTTTGTTACCAGTCATATAGTTCCTCGGTTTTACAATCTGGAAAGTTGCATCTGTAACATCAGCCTGCCTGTCTATCTCTCCCAATAAGATAGAGAAGGGGAAAGCACATAGGCTCAATTTTCATCAGGGGACAACTGGGGGCTTTGGAAAGGACATTCACTTCCAGGTCTCTTGGGGTTCAGGAACCCTAGCACTAGAGCAGTGCTGTTTAAACTTTCACGGCAGATGAGTCAGCTGGGGATATTGTTAAATCAGGTCGTGCCCCAGCAGGACTGGGGAGGAGCCACGGGTTTTCTGAGGTGATGTTGGTCCTTCTGGACCAAACTTGGAGAAGCAAAGCATTAACTTTGAAACCCCCTGACTCTCGTTTCCCCAGGAACATAGATGGCTTAGGCCTGGAGTGGGGCCTTGGAACCTGCATTTTAATGGCCACACCGTGTAATTCTGATGCACAACTATGTTTGAAAACTATGGCTCTAAGGCATTTTTTTCAGTAAAATTTATTCACTACTTTTTTCCTCTAGGCACTTTTATACCTAGGTGTATACCTGTCTTGTATAGCACTTTGTTTTCAGTGAAACTTACTACTTTTTTTCACTTATTCACTATGTTTTCTATACAAGAGAAGTACACACCTAAGTTTACAAGATGATACAATAAGTTGAAGAAAGAAAATAATATAATGGTTGGATTTTGTTTCTAGGAAAGGAAGGAATTAAGTTTTCCTGATATTTAGCATCAGGATTGATAACAGGACCTTCGCTGAGTTCTTAGCTCAACGCCAGCCCTGGGAACTACATAACACATCTCCAGGCCAGGTGCGGAGGCTCACACCTATAATCCTAGCACTCTGGGAGGCCAGGGCAGGTGGATTGCCTGAGGTCACAGGTTCAAGACCAGCCTGAGCCAGAGTGAAACTTTGTCTCTAAAAATGGCCAGGCTTTGTGGTGGGCACCTGTAATCCCAGCTACTCGGGAGGCTAAGGTAAGAGAATCGTTGAGCCCAAGTGTTTGAGGTTGCTGTGAGCTATGATGCCACAGCACTCTACCAAGGGTGACAAAGTGACACTCGGTCTCAAAAAAAAAAAAGAAAAGAAAAGAAAAAGTCATTTCCAGAATAAGAGGAAGTTCTGCAAACACACAGGGGTGCCAGGATACCCCCACTGATTCATTTGCCATGTACGTGCTGTAAGTCTTTCTCTGTGTAATTTATTTTATAAAAGCAACTCCTTTAGAATCTACACTTAACACACTGTAACAAAATAGGGAGTGAATACGAAAATGTACATAGAAGTGTCCTGTTTATTTCATGACAGAGCAGTAAAAAGAGTTGTTGGATTTAAAAATGAGTTGCCCATTTCCTTTTACAAGAAGATGATTGCTCCTGAACCGAGAATCTCAAATGCATGATCTAAATGCAAGAAGCCAGATTCAAAAAGCTATGTACCGTACAATTCCACCTACATGGCAGGCTGGAAAAGGTAAGACCATTGGGAAAGAGAACAGATCAGTGGTTGCCAAGGGGACAGGGTGGGAAGAAGGGTAACTAGCCAGCAGCAGGAGAGAATTTGGGGTGTGGATGTGTGATGAAACTATTCTCTGTCTAGACTGCACTGGTTACACAACTTTTTACACCCATCAAAGCTCCTAGAGCTGTATGCTAAGAAGGATGAATGTTGCAGTAAATTATGCCCTAATAAACATCACTTTCTTAAGACAGTAGTGAATAAATTTCACCGGAAAAAAAGTTTCTAACACTTTTTTTTTTCTTTTTTTTTCTAACACATTTTTGTGCAGTATATTTTCCAGTCATGCCAGGTATTAAAACTAATAATTGAAAATAAACTGAACTTAAAACCAAATCTTCAAATCCCTATGTCTCAAAAGTGTTGAAGCCAACCTCATTTACAAAAATAAAGCATACTTAATTATGTTATTCTCATTAAAATTTTGATCATGAATTAATAATTTTGAGAACCAAATGGTTTTATACAATTAAAACATAAAACTACTTTAAAATTTATATTTTGGGTACAAGTGAATCTTTCTAAGAGTAGAATGTATACGTTTTAACACAATAACTAAGAAAATGACATGAAGGCTATGTTAACCAGTTTGATGGAAGTGTTTCGGATTGTGTGTGAAAACACCACACTGTACCCCAGAAGTGCATTAATGTACAGAGTTACCATTCAATAAAAATAATAATAAAAAAATAAATAAAATAAAATTTATATTTTAGTTTATCTCAGTCTTTTACTTTTTTACTTCATTAATATGTAATATAGTAGTATATATAATGTATGAATAAGAGGATATATACATTAGGGAAAGGCATGTGAAAAAATGATTTGATTTCTGAGATTATGAGCAAACACTTTGAGAGATCACTTCTCAAGAACATAATTTCTCAAAGTTTAATATGCATATGAACTACCTAAGGATCTTGTTAAAATACAAAATCTGATACAGTAAGAAGTCCCTCACCAGAATCAATGCTGGCACCTTGATCTTAGACCTCCACATCTCCCAAATTGTAAGAAATAAGTTTCTGTTCTATATAAATTAAAAAAATTATAAAGTATAATTCAGAAGGTACAGGTGGGGTGAGAGCCTGCATTTCTAATAAGCTCTCAATTAATGCAGCTGGTCCAAGAACTGCATATTGAATAACAACACTCATACCATAATAGTCTGAAGACACACAGAGACTAACAGGCCTTGTGTTTTATTCAGCAAGCTCAGCTCTCCCACTTTGGGTCTGGGAGACATGGGTCTCTATCATCAGGCCAGCTTTCTGGTCATCCTCCTATTGCATTTCCCCATCCTCATATACCTGGTTGCCCTTAGCCTTGCTGCTTATCTACCAGTGTGGGTTTCCTTAGAGGGAGGAATACACTGTCTAATAATGGCAGTGCCTTATATTTACACATGGTTTATAATTTACCAAATGTCAACTCACATTGGCCTCACAATGATCCTTGAAGATAGTCCAAAGCAGATATATTGTAAAACCATTAACAGGTGCTGCCGGACAGAAACAAGTAAAGCACCTTCAGAGGTGGATCACCAGGCAAAACTTGCAGAAGCAAGTGCTGTGGAGTCTGAAGGTCAAGAATGGGTATGGTTTTAAGTAATAAGGAGTGGGAGAAATCACATTCTAAGAATGGGAGAAATCACATTCTAAGAATTCAGACACACTCAAGATATTTCTTAAGCTACCACTTAAAAGGCCAGTGAATTCAGCAGGAGCAAAGATATTCTAACCTTATTCCGTGGATAGTAGGCATCATTAATATTTTTTTAATTCAAGGACTGATGTAATCAGATTCGCTGTGAAGGCACTTGAGTTTGATGTTAGCAAGACAAGTGAAAATGAGTCCAACTGACCATAGGACTGTTGAAGGGGAAGAAGTATTAAATGATGAAAGCCCGCAGTGAGGCAACAGTGAGGGGAGGGGAATGATATTTACAGGACTTTGATCCTGATTGGATATGGAGTGTGCCAGAGGGAACATTGACAGTTGAAGCCAACAAAAAAGATAAGCTGTTATATCTCAAGGCCTATAAAAAAATGTGCTTAGCCTTTGACCTAATTATGCCCCACCTGGTATTTTATACTAAGGAAATAAATTCCCCAAAGGCAAAATGTTTTTCCATGATTTTCCCAACTATGTTCATTGTAGCAAAATAGATAAGAGTAAAAATTTGGGGAGCAACCTAAATGTTTTTCATATGGAATGATTAAGTAATTATTGTGCAAAAAGCTTATAACAACATTATAAGATTAAGCAAACAATTTGAAGATTATTTTCATGAAAAGATCTAAATCAAAAGATACATTTCCTGGATGAGAGGAATTAATGCCTTTATAATACTGATTTTCGAGGGAAAAAATCCTTCTACCATAAAGATACTTGCAGTAGACTGTTTATCCCAGCTCAATTTACAGTCACCAAAATGTGGAAACAGCCTAAATTCCCACCAGCCCAGGAATGAATTAACAAGCTGTGGTATATGTATGCTATGGAATACTATTCGGCCATTAAAAAAGATGGAGATCAAGGGAGGGTGAATGGTGGGATCACACCAATGATGCATAATGCAAGAGTTCATGTTGGATCTATTAGTATAGAGTATAAATGTCTTAACACAATAACTAAGTGAGATGAGGTATATATTAACTAGTGTAATGTAAGCATTCCCAATTCTTTATGAAATCAGCACATTGTATCCCATAAATGCATTAATGTATACATGATCTATGTGTTTATGATTTTAATAAAAAATACAAAAATTATAAAAAAGATTTCCTCTACACTAAAAAAAAAAGATGGAGACTTTACATCCTTTGTATTAACAAGGGTGGAAGTGGACACATTATTCTTAGTAAAACATCACAAGAATGGAGAAGCATGAATCCTATGTACTCAATTTTGATATGAGGGCAATTAATGACCTAGTACACGGTGGGGGGTGGGGGAAGCAAGAGCAGAGAGAGGGAAGGAGGGAGGGGGTGAAAGAAGGAAGAGCAGAGAGAGGGAGGGAGGGGGATGGGGGTCTTAGCGTGTGACACACCTTTTGGGGGCAAGACACAATCAGTATAACCTGGTTTCTTGTACCTTCAATGAATCCCCAACAATAAAAAAAAAAATTTTAAACAGTTGTTTTCCTAAATTAATATATATACATAATTCTAAAGAAATATTTTTAATTAGACACATTGGTGCTAAAATTTTATGGAAAAAATAAATATATTTATTTTAGTAGGATTTTTAAAAAGCAAAAAATGATAAAGTGCTTCCACTAACAGATATTATATTATTTTGTGGTTACAATAATCAAAACTGTGTAATTTTGACATACAAATAAGCATCTCACAGAAATAGACTAGTGTTCATATTGAGATTTTTCAATAAGGGGTAATGGAATAATTGACTATGCCTCTGAAGAAAATTTAACTCTCTACTTTACATAATATCTAAAAGTAAATCATAGAATAATTAAAGAGTCATTTTAAAAGAAATTCATGGTATTTGAGGCAAAGCAGAAAGAAAGAAAAGCCAGAAGTCATAGTAGTATATAATGACAGATGAGACTAGGTGAAAATTAAATACTTTTGTTCAGTGAAACCGTCCATGAACAATATCAAAGAAAATACAATGGACACAGAGAACTATTTACAACACATTTAACAAAGTGTCAACATGTTCAATAATAAAGGAAACCCCTAAAGTTAATTTTAAAAATGATGAACGTTACAAAAGACATAGGACTAAACAGCCACAACAGAAGAGAAAAATTTGAATAATAGTAAACACATGAACTCAACCCTACAAGAAATCAGGGCACTGTGAATTAGAACAAGAATGAGATATCAGATTTTGCTCATCAAATTGGCAAGATAAGACTGATAAAGTCCAATGCTGGCAAGGAGGTGGTGAAACATCCCTGACAGGAGTATATGCTCATAAACATTTGGGGATAAAATTTGGAGAGATATATGAACATTTTAAATGTTCCTACTCTGTGACTCAGTAATCTCACTTCTAAGACTTTTTCCAACAACATTTTTGGAGAACAGTTTGGTAGTTATTTTCTGAAATTTAAATGCCCGTTCCCTTTGACACAACCATGACATATTCTAAGTTTCTAGCCTAAGGTACATGCAAAGGCAGCACTTTTTAAAATAAAAAAAAAATAAAACACGAAGAGTTGAAAGAGTGGTAGAATAAATTACAAACTGTGTAGACATGAAAAAGAATAGAGTACATCTATAGACAATAACCTTGATGATACAAACCATTGCATTCCGCTTAAAAAAAGACATGTCACAGAATTTATTGCCATTTGACTCTTAAATGTAAAGGCATCTGCATGTAGACATGACAATATACATGACACTCTGCATATATAAAAAAAGAGACACGCACTAATATGCTCATGGTGATTACATTTGAGATGGAATTAGATAAAGGAAGGAGGATGTGTGATTTGGGAGGATCATGTTTCGCTTTAGAGATACAGATTATGTTTCGCTTTAGAGATTAGATTATTTTTAACAGCACTAGGATTGTGCAAAGAATTGCAGGTCGCCATTTTCCAACCTGCCTGTGCGTCTTTGTGGAGAGAAGCCAGGGCCCCACACTAAACCTGCTGAATTAGAAGCTCAGGTAGTAACACGCAGACACAGTACAGTTTAAATATTCATAATTCTGGTGTGCCGCGAAGGTTGAGAACCCCTGAGTAAAGGCACGGAGAGGGTAGCAAGTCAGGAAGGCTGGTGTGTGTAGATCATTTTCCCATTCAGTTTGATAGATGAAGAAAGTAGTGAATTAAATTATAAAGGAATTTATGATCCCTTGTAAATTGTCAGGGAAGGTGTGAGGAGGTTGTAGGTTGAGATTAAGAAGCCCAGGGGGCAGAAGAGATTAAATATGCAAGGAAGGTGAGGGAAAGGAGAAGGAAAAAAAGGAACTTAATGAAAGTTTTTAGACTTTCTGTTACGGGACAGGCATTTTCCATATGCTTTCACTGTTACTGTTCCTTGTACTTGAATTTTGAGGCTTATGTTAGTACATCCCACTTCCAGAGAGTTAGTGAAGCAGGGAGAAGCCAACTGAAGAGCCATTGCCTGGGCTGTTTGATTCGGGCCCTGGAGTAAGATGTTGGAGGCAGTGAGCAGATAGGAGGTCCGGGACACAGCTGGAAGTGTCAGTTTGGAAAAAAGGAGGAACATAGACGACACTGAGACAGATGCAGAGATGAACAAGAAGAGAACATGAGTTGGAGTATGTCCGTTTGCAGAGAAGGAGTGAGAAAACACTGTAGGGCAGAGAGGGGAGATGCTGAGGCTCACTCACAGACCTCATCACGTCAGGAAAGCCGGGCCAAGGCAAGTGAGCGCCAGTGGCTTTGGGCGGGCGCCTGGGAGGTGTACATCAGAGCAGAGAGCCAGCTTTGCCCTGGTCCCCCAGGAAGATGTGAATTAGCCACTCAACCACCAATCTGTCTCCTGCTGCTGGAAGCCAGGAGTACAGATAAGCTGAGTACCTACAGCTAAGTGGGAACCTCAAGGAGAAAAGGCAAAGACCCTTCCTTCAAGGAGCAGCCAGTCTGCAGTTTCCTAGAGGGACCTTTTCCACTAGCTGTTCAAATAGTCTGAGTAGGACGACTACCATAGAATGGAGTGATCCTTTGATTCTCGAAGGTCTTATACCCACGAGAAATGGTCTTCCATTAAAAATCTTGTGTTGACCAGTGGTTCTGAAAATAAACAGGCGTTGTATACCTTTCTAGACACCCGTGAGTGAAAGTAAATACACCTGCATTACACAGGAAGTAGGTGCAGGCTGTGCATGAAAGATGGATTGCCCATAAGCTAAAAGAACCAGATGGGGTTTAATTGTACAAGGAAATGTTACCTGGGTAGGAAGCTTTAGTTCATGCTGCCCACACAGGTGCCTCTGGGCTTCCAATCCAAAAGTATCACCAACACGTTCTGGAATTTTCAGTGGCTTCCTGAGGCTTGGCAAGTGTCCACTGAGTGAGATTTACTAGTTATTCCAGCGTGCCAGGCAAATCGAAAGGGAAACTTCCAGTCTTTCAATATTTCTTTTGAAACTCCATAACCTTTGTTTAAAATATTTCCTTGGTGGCACTCTTAAGTCCTATAACAGTCAGATGCATTATTAACTAATGTTATCTAATAGACACTGGCAACTAGCTATTCAGGGATAACTATTTGATTCAGGCAGCTGTTACTATTAGTTTCAGTACCTTTTTAGCAAGAGAAAATGTGGTGGTTTTTTGCAAGAGAGAAAAGGTAGTGGTTGTGTGTGGTTTTGTTATTATTAAAAAAAAAAAAAAGTCGGAAAAACGTACTTTTCGGCAAATGGAGCGCTGCTAACTCCAGCACTATCTGTGGAGTGTGCATTATTCAGTCATCACCAATGTTTATGTATGCTACTCACAGGGCAGAGAAACACAGAATCCTGGAAGTTTGGGCTTGGTTATTTCAAAAAGAAAGCAAAACCTCCTGGGGTCACTTTTTTCTTTTGCCCCTTTCTCTCTGACTCCTCCGCCCTCTCGGGGAAGGTGAGATTCAAATCCTCGCAGCCCCCTCGCTGCACACTGTTACTGCCGCTGTTTCATGTTCCTGGGAAATAAGGAAAGAAATTTGACACCAAGACACTGAACCCCGTGGCTGCCCACAGCAATATCATCTTTGAGGTCATTCGACTTAAGACATTTTCATCATTATTTTGTCTATTTTCTGGTACAGTCTCCGTGGGAGATGTGTGACCCCACTTATGCACAGCGGATCTGGGGGGAACCCGTTCGTTCTCTACGTCTCTGCATTCCGGCTCCCCCGACTACCTCCGTTACCCCGTAAAACTGGCAGGCTCTGGACATTCTGCATGCTGAAGAAAATCACTGTTTTGCCTCCAGCAAGGAACATAAATGTTGCAACACTGACTCCTCCTCTAATGGAGAAAGAGTGAACAAGTGCACCGGGTTGAGCTGCTCTCACAGAGTCGCCGGGCTGGGAACCGGAGCGGAGGCTGAAATCCCCAGACGCCCCTGGTCCCTGGGCTGGACCCCCCCACCCCCACTTCCCTTTCGGTCTCGCTCGCTCCTTCCTTCGCCTCTCTCTGGATTTTACCGGTTCTTGATGAAACAGCTTTATACACGATGGGTCTCCACGTCCCCGTGCAGGAAGTGCTCACGGACTGATATGGCAGACTTTGCTTCCCGGCAAAAGTGAGTACCCCAGCGGGCGAAGCCTGGGCGGGCGGCGGGAGGACCGGCGCGCCCTGGGCTGCGGGTTCGAGGCTGGCGTGCGGGAGCCTGTGGCCCGCGGGAAAGCCCGGATTCTGATCGCGGCCAGTCGCGATGTCCCTTCTCTGAGGAACTCAAAATACTCTAAGGTAGCTGACCAATCCCCCCACTGCACCCCAGGTTTCTCAAACTGCACTGAGCACGCATTAGTCTTTTAAAAGGGCATCTTCGCGTGCATTCCTGACAATCAGTATTGGTGTGATTGCGGGATTCTTAGAATGTAACTGATTTATGTGAAAAGAGAAAAATAGCAGGAAAGGGGAAGGGGACAGGTGGTGCGATGACAGCCCGAAGGACCGGAGCGTCTCCCCCCAGGGACAGCCACCGCCGCAGCCTCGCGGGCATCAGGTGGGGGAAAGTTTTGGGTTACGTATATTGACCCAAAAGGTGCGGCTTCCCCCAAAAGGCAGCCCGGGTAGTGGCAGGTAAGCAGCCTCCCGGCTGTCACCTGGTCTTGGACCCAGAGGCAGGTTGGCCTAAACAGAGGAACCCGAGCCAGAGAGGAAGCTGGAAGGAGAACTCATACCCGGAGAGGAGATCGGAGGAGACAGCCCGGAGGGGAGGGCAGAGGAGCGGGAAGTCGGGCAAACTCAGGTAACCCGAGAGCCCAGTGCGGTGAAGGGGGAAGCAGAGCTGGGGTTCTGGCTCCGGGAGTAGGAAAATATCCTTTTAGTGACCTCTACCTGTATCCTGGGGAAGAGCCCACGTTGCACTAATAGCAAGCAACTTCGAGATTTTTATGACTGGTCCTGAAAATGGTTGCTAAACATTATTAATCTGGAGAGATTACTTAGTCTTCATTCATCAAGTTGGCTGGCAGAGATTTCCCACCGGAGTCTCATGCTTCTTGGCTCAGTCCTGGCCCTGGGCTGTGCAACTTTGGGCAAGACATGCACCCTCTCTGAGCCTGAGTTTTCTCTTTTTTCGTGTGCTTTATGGCCACACTGTATATAAATGTTTAATGGTACAGAAGTGCTGAATAGTGCAAGAATAGAAGCAAATAAGCATCTTAATTTCATTAGCTCTTAAAAATTGGGGTGATAGGTTCTTTAAAGAATTAGCTACAAGTCCTCTCCCCTGCCAGGAAATGCTCTTATGAAATCAAATTTTACATTGAATCCCTGAGGGTTCATGAATACCTCCTGAAACCATGCCTGAACCCCATGTGAAAATCCCTTGTGTTTAAGGACCTCAGGCTGGCAGCTGGATTACTATGGGAGTAATCTACAGCCCTCTGAGGCCTCTAGAGTCAGCTATGCTCTGAAATAGACAGCCTTCCTGTCATGGGTGAGCTCTCAAGACTGTCTTTCAATGGCTTCTCCAGTTTCTGCCTCCTGGGGACCCCTTCTTACAATTCTTTTAATGATTTTCCTAAGGTGATGGTCCTTAACCCTAGAGTTTTCAGTTCTACAAACAGCACTTGAGAGCCACCTAAACAGGGTCATTGTCTGAATCAGAGTGCTCCTCAGGTCACCTAGCTGGATGTCAGAGAGTGGGGCCAAGGCTTTGTTTGGAAATGAAGCACTATTTGCTCTCCAAGGCATGGTATGACTGGGCAATGGCATTCTTTTGGCCCCCTGTGCTTTGCCTTTGAAGGAGTAGGGACTTATACCTATCTACCCCCGGGTCTTCCACTGACAGTGCCAGAAGCCAGGTATAGCAAAAAACAGACGGAGCTCTGGAACCTAGCGCGCTGGGCTTCAAGTCTTGGCTTCCACACCTAGGCAAGTTAATGAACTTCTCTGAGCTTCTCTGAACTTTTCCTATCTGCAAAATGGGAAACAATACTGCTCTTTTTGCACAGATTATTGGGAGAATGGAAATGCTCTTTTTATCGTGTCTGGCCCATAGTCAATGATAAACTATTAATATTAATATTAATGAAAGGTTATGAGTAAGTCTCATGCTTTTTAGAGCAGCTTACTCTCTCTCCCATGGGGCTTACATTAGCAGAATGAGAAAATTCAAATCTGGTCTAGTTATTCTTACAGTGCCGTGGTGGGTTCAGAATGGAGAGTCAGGTTTACTGCTTTAACTGTGCTATGTCAAACGGAAAGTAAAATGTGTCCTTGGCATGGATACTCAACCCTTCTCTCAGTTCTCTTTTGACCCATAACCTTGAACACAAAACAGCTAGATGTGTGCCCATACCTCGAAATAGTTGGTCTCTAGATAAGCCAGAAATTATCTCTATGGAGAGAAGTATCTCCATTGTTATCTTTCATAGCTTGGCACAAATTTAGCCAACTCAGCTCTCTCTCCAGGGGGTCCTGGTCCCTCAGTTGCAAATGGTTAGATGAGATAGCAATGTAAGAAAGAAATGTTAAAACTTTACACAGAAATTGAAAACCCACAAAACAGCCAAAGGTCCATCAGTATATTTTGTGGTGAGGCATTCTTGCATGCAAAGATGACAATATTGATACTGCTATTCATTGAGTCTTTGAGATATACTGAGCACTTTCACACATTACCTCCATGTTACACTGCAAGGTATGAGTTACCATTTAAAGCTTTGCAGATAAGAAAACTGAAGTTTGTAGAATTTATATAACTTGTTCTGTCTGCATAACTTGCAAAGGCAGAACCAGGATCCAAACCCAAGTCTGTCTGACTTTTGACACTGACTCTTTTTCCACTACCCAGTGCTGCCAGACTCCCTGGTAGAAGAAAGTTGCATCATGCTGGCTGGATTAACATTCTTCTAAAGGGCAGGATTAACCATATCTGGTGTGTAATTTAAGTGGTGTGAACATACACTTTGATTGTGGTGCATATTAACAGGTAGCAACAACAGAATCACCTGTAGGAGAATAATTTTCCTGATCTTTCCCAAACCCAGCTGTTAGACTCAAGCTAGGAATGCCCAACTTCAGCAGATGAGGCTACCACCAGCACCCTGGATACTCTTTTTAGGTTATAAAGAGCTCTGAATTTTTCACTCCCTACCGTGATTAACATCAGGCCGCACTTGCATTTACCTCCCCGTGTGAAGCATAGATCATTCATTTGTTCAACACATCTTTGCTGTGATCTGTTTTGTCCTGGGCCCTTGATCATACAGTGGGGAGTAAGACAGGTGGGGCCCTAGCTTTTGTGGGGCTTCTATGCTAGAGAAAATAGTGGATAACAGACAGGTGAACATAACTAAGATCATTCTGGACTCTGATAATTGCCATGAAGAAAATAAAAAGAGGCTGGGGACTAGAGAGTGACAGGGTTCAGGGCAACTTTAAATCAGAGAAGACTTCTATAAGAAGGTCATCCATGAACTTGAACATGCATTTTAAAAAAAAAAAAGTAGCCAGCCCTGTGGAGGTCAGGAGGAAGGGCTGTCTTAGCTGTCTTAGCAAAAGACATCTCAAGGGTAAGATCTTGAATTAGAATAAATGAGGCAGTAGAACCTCAAATCCAAAGACTAAAGAAACCAAGTACCCCTTAATTTTTATATTGATTATATGTTAAAATGATAATAGTTAGACTGGTTTAGATGAAATAAAATCTAAATCTAAAGAAACCAAGTTGGGTTTAATACAGGGAGAATTGTTTGAATGCCTATTATACTATTCTCGGCTGCGCTCGTACCTATCTTATTTAATCTTCCCCACAGTCTGATGAGTTAGCTTATTTTTGTCTTGATTTTATAGTTGAAGAAACTGAGACTCATAGAGGTTAAGGGCCCTAGCTCAAGGTTACAAAGCTGGTATTTAAATCCCTTATTCTACTTTGCTTCAAAAGCCCATAACTTTTTTGCTAGCACAGCATGTAGCTTTTGAGATAAAATCTTTTCTGAGAGATAAAGAGCAAGTAGAAGGAAAATATCAAAAGGATATGAGGTTGACAATGATTTCTGTGTGATATCGCAAATTTCAATTAGTGTACCTAAACCCACTCTGTCCAGTGTATAACAGTAGCCACTTGTGGCTATTGAGGACTATTGAATTTTGAGCTAATCCAGATTGAGATATACTAAAAGTATAAAATACATCCTAAATTTTAAATACAGAGTATTCCCCCAAAGGTAAAAGTGCCCCTTAATTTTTATATTGATTATGTGTTAAAATGATAATAATTAGACTGGTTTAGATGAAATCTATTAAAAATGAATTCCACTTATTTCCTTTTAATTTGTTTTAATGTGGTTTAATAGATATTTGAAAATCATATCTATGACTCACATTACATTTCCATTGAACAGCACTGGTTCAGACTAACAAACTAACAATGACACGATAGGAAAACCATAACGTTTTCCTAAATTCTTGCCTCAGGTTTCATTTCAACTCTGTACCCAAATTCATTTATTTCATAAAGCAAGAGAGAAGAGAGTTCTCTTTTCCTTCTCCCTCCCTGCTGGTGAGCAGGTAAAAAATGTGAAGCCCAGTACAGACGTTACTTTTGGACTTGATGAAATAGATTCAGTGGTTACATTCATCAGCAAGACTAATCCCTCCACTCAAGTAAATCTCAAGAGGTCTCCAAACATCCTATAACCAAAGAGTCATTTAAAAATCTGCATTTGAAGTTTTTTCCTTTGAGTCACCTCCTAGTACACTGGCTTTGCTGTTCTCGGCAAGACTAAGGCATCATGTTTTTGTGCAAAGCTTATTAAATAAGTCATCTCATGCAGTGATAAATGTTTCTCCCTCTCTGTCCCCTTGCTTAAAACAGCTTGAACAAAAGGCAGTCCCTGTTTTCAGAAGGGCTACTCCCAGAGCACATCACAAAAGGCCACCTTTCTTTTGTCCACTTGCTAAAGAGGCCCTCAAATATGTCAATGAAGTAAAAATATAATTTGTCCCTGCAGCCTCAACTTTACTGAAAGGAAGAGCAGTCAGATTCTGGTATTGTTAGAGGAACCCTCTGACCTGGGAGAGCAGAGAGCTGGATTCTGCTTTTGTCTACTCAGCTGGTTTATGTGTTACCTCACCTCCGTCCCCCTTACTTCCTGTAGTAAGTTTAGAGTTCCTGAGATAATGCTACATTGAATGCCAATGAAGAAATGTGCTGTGAAAATCAGCCACCGTTATGATTGACAAGCTGAATACAAATGTCTTCTGTAGACATTTGCCTCCTCAAAGGAGGAGTTTTCCTTTATGTAGCCAGAGCAAAACACCATGTAACATTGTCTTAGAGACATACAAATAGCATTTGTTCATTTCCACTTGAAATCTAAATTGGCGGGGAGGGGTCAAGAAGCTGATGTGAGTGGATCTTGATGTATCTACATCAACGGCAACATACATTTTTCAGTGTCTGGTAAGCCAAAAGGTCTGTGTTAGGTTCCATATGGGAAAAGAAAAACCATACTAGATTCTTGCTCCAGAGAAGCATATTTCTTAGTTGGGAGGATGAACAAAACCCTAAAACACCAGGAACAATGTAAAAGAACGTTCTCTAAGTATTACGTGGATGATACAAACAATTAAAGTTTACATTCCACAGAGCAGCATTCTGGTAAACTCTAAGGTACACTGGGAAAGACTGGGTAAAAAATGGGCATTGAGGGCTGGAAGGCTGGACTAAGGAAAATAGAGCAGACAGCCCGCCCAAGAAAAAAAAATACACAGTGGCGTGGCATTGGACGTGTGCTTGGGGTGTTTGGTGATGAGAAAAAGAACAGTCGGCCTAATTTGCTGGCTCCAGAGCTGAGTTTCGTATCAGTAACACCTGGGAAGCTTTTAAAAACTGGTAATGCTTGGCCCTGCTCTGAAACTTCCATTTAAGCAGTATAGCATCATGGTAACAGTAGGATTTTTTGTTTGCTTTTTGTTTTTGTTTTAATTCCTTAGACTATTCTAATGTGAATGCAGAGCTGAGAATCACTGAGCAAAAACCTACATTTTGATGTCATAATTATAGAAAATAAAATTCAAGGGATAATCTTCTAAAGGAGATTAAATGAACAATCAAGAAGTGTGATCTTTACTTCGTGGAACTTTTATACACACATACACTTATATGCCGTCCTTTAAATCCACAGGGAATTCCTGTGGTGATTCTTTCTCCTCAGACCACGTGGCTAAAAGCCCCTTTGGAACCAGACGCCCATTCCTATCCTCTGTGGACTCTGAGGGTGCTCTGCAGTCAGTCCTAGCCAATTAGTGTGGTACAAATGGGATCTCAGCTGCTTGTATCCAGCAGGCTTGTGTAATCATTGCAGAAGGCCCTATTACATGTCCATTAGTGCCCACGGTAGCTATTTTATAACAATCTGTAACCTTCCCTCACCTCTCCAATTTTACAAATTGGGAAATAGAGTTTAATTACTTGTCTTGAGCCAGGAGGCTCGCTCATAGTAGAGGTAAAATTAGAATTCTCAGCCACTGAATTACCCATTATCTTATTAGACGCCTAAAGTGAGTATACCTGTCTATTGTAGTGTTAGAATACTCTCTACCTAGCAGTGAATGAGTGTCACAGATCAGCCGTGAAGATGAATAGTCTACCTAAGCTGCCAACACTGAGATTACATGAGTGTCCGCAACCCATAGGCAGCCACAATAGTCCCGTAAGCCCCATCCCTGCCACCTGGGAGTCCCCAGTGGCATCTAACAGTACATCCACTCCTTACCCTGGGTAGTGAAGGCTCTGGTTGCCGTTCTGATTTCTCTTCTCTGATGCTCCTGTTCATTAAAAGGCTATCAACTTTTTGCTACAACCTTAAAAAGGAGAAGAAAGCTTAGTGCTTTTTCACAGCTACATTTTTAAAAAATCCCTTATACGTTGTTGGGAATTTCTGGGTTTATTGCAGCAGGGGTGGTGGTGATGGCGGGGAGGTGTCCTTTTGAAGGATGGTAAAAAGAAACCCAGTCCTGGTATTACAGCCTCTTTAAGACGGGATGATAGGCCAATTCGTGCCATCCCAAACTGATTGGGTTTTTTTTTTCCTCTGTCTCCAAATCCATTACTGATATAAGAACTATTTCCAAAAGCTTTAGCTATAGTAAAAAAAAAAAAAAAAAACCACCTCTAAAATAGTGGTCCTTGGCACTGATTGCATATGAGAATCAGCTTGGGAGCTTTAAAAACTACCCATAGACCCACAGAATCAAGATTCTGGGAAGGGACTTGGCCATCCATATATTTACAGTTCTCCAGGTGATTATAATGTACAGGCAGGGCCAAGAACTCCTCAGCTGTGATCAAATGTTCATTACTTATTTATATGTCTTCTTTTGCCTTGTCAGATTCACCTGACCAAGAAAACCGTCCGCACCATATTTTTGCTGTGTGGGAATTCCTCATTCTCCTCTTTGGTAAGCGTGATCTTAAGTGTAATATTAAATTTTCTACTTCTATAAGTAGATCGCATACTCAGAGTGGCCCTGAATAGTATCATGCCAAAAATTTCTCTATGTGTAATTTGGAAACCAGGTTGCCAGAAGCTTGACAATTGTGAGATTGAAAGATAAAGGTTAAGCTTCTCTGATACCTGTGTATTGGATTTCCCAATTGCTGTGTTAATATTTAATTAACCAAGACTTGCTCTCTTGTCTCAGTCATTTTAAAACTAATTAACACCATTCCTGTTCTTACTCTTATTAAAAATATAATTATAGCAGTGTCTCTAGGGATTGTTATTGGGTAAACTTTATCACAGTAAATTGGCCAAGAACTAACTAGGCCATGTGACACCCTCTTAGACCCAGGAAATCATTTGTGTTGCAGAAGCTACTAGCATCAGATTTGGCTAAGGGAGTAATGACTTTGGGTTTGGAAAAAGCCAATTCAAAGTCACCCTAAATGTGGAGGAACCTACAGACAGTGATTCTTGAATCAATAATCCAATATCCAGTAAGTCTGAGATGCCAGTCATCAGAAGATTGTATTAAGACCCAAAAGAACCAGGTTTTCATGTTAGATTTGATGGGGGAGGATGGGGAATGGAAGATGCTGTCCCATGTTTACTTTTCTGGGATGCCGAGATTGCAAGATTGGGAGAAAATAAGAAATTTTTAAATAGATTATCGGGATGAAGGATGGACAAAGACCTGCTGTTACAAGTATTGTGGAATCATAATTCTTTATCCGCTCAACTAATAATTTACGGAGGTCCTACTGTGTTTCCAGAACCCATTACAGGAGCTGAAGGTAGAGTGATGACACTCTTGCTTGTGTGGAGTTTATATTCCAGTGGGACCAAGTAAATAAATTAGTGAGAGCTATGAAGAAAAATAAAATGAGGTAAAAGGGATACACTTTAGTGAGAGCTACTTACAACAGCTTGTAAGAGTTGCCCTCTCTAAGGAGGTGGCATTTGAGCTAGCACATGAATGCCACAGAGAAAACCACCACACAGAGATCTGGGAGACAAAAATCACCACAGGCTGAGGGAATGGCAAGGGCAAAGGTCCTCAGACGGGGAAAGGTTTACCCGTTCAGGGAACCAAAAGCAACGTGGCTGGACTTTAGCAGGGAAGCTATGCGAGTCGGGGGGAGAAGGAGGAAGGGAAGCTGGGGCCAAGGGATGGAGTTAGGATTTTAAGAGCTTTCAGAAAGATTTTAGGGGGTTTTCAGCAGGGGAGGGCCATGTTTGACAGGCACGATGTTATGGAGTTCTAGGCTTCTACGTGGAGAATGCATTGCAGACTGGGAGCAGAGTGACTGCGTGAGGTTGAAGGTTGATCTGGGTACAAGCAAGACGGGAGGGTGGATCACACTGCAGCGACAGCAGTGGCACGGAAGGATTGGATTCAGGGTGGAATTCAGAGGTGCAGCCAGTATGGCTCTCAGGTTGGCAGAAGCAGGGAAAATGCTAGCAAACCTAGTCCTTCCTGAGATCATTGTTCCTGCCCTATCCTACCCTGGACCTCTGGTTTTGAACCAAAATAGAATAATATGTAGTGCTATTTGGAAACATTAGGAATTTTAATTTTAACTTATTTAAGAAGGAAAAGAAACTTCCCTTCCCACGGAGAAATTTCTGTTTACTGCTTTTTGCTTCCTAACCATAAAAATTTCATCCTGTCTCGTAAGACTGTTCTGATGGATTTTGTTGTTTTGATTACTGTGCTTTTCATAGGTGCTGGAAAGGTCACATTTGAGTTGCTAGTTTATTTCATTTCTGGTTATTTTGACTCTTTGCCTGTATTTACCAAATTCTTCCTGCTGTCAAATATTCACATAGAGCTTTCTGCAGCTGGTCATTTTCCCCCTATAAATGCTGAACCATAATTACAGGCATCTAATGAGCCTATTTGCAAGGTTTCGTTTTTAAAATGATCATATTTTAAATCATTCAATTGTCCCCGCCACCCTTTATGATAATAAATGGGTGGTCTCACTATTATCACTTTACAGATGAGGAAACTGAGACCCAAAAGAGATTAAGTCATTTAGCTGAGATCATTCAGCTGGTAAGAGCAAAGCCAGCTAGCTTTTGAATTGAGTCTGGCTCCTGTAGAGCTCTGGGTTCTTAGCCACTATGTTGTGACAGTTTTCTACTAAATGGAAGCTGCCACCTTCATTACTTGTTTCTCCTGCAAAACCCCACAATACCACTAGGAGGCGCTACACCTGGGCAGGGCTTCCAGGAGTGGGACTGATGGGGACTTGGTGTGATCCAGAGGCTGAATGGTTCAGCCCCTTTGCAGGGGGCCTTCATATTGAAATCACCTCCATCTGCCAAGGTGGGAGGATATACTCCCACCTAGGGAGCTGGCTGGGCAAAGTTGCGAACATCAGAGACTCTTGAGGAAATGTCCTTTCTTTCTGCCCATGACTCATAGTTCCTGTGTTGTACCTACTCACCTGCTGCTTCTCAAAGAGCTGAAGAAACCAATGTTACTCAGGAAATTCTAGTTGCTGCTTTCAGTCATCTGAGTCTGGCCTTTAGAAACAAACAAAAACTTACTAATTTTTTTGTTATGACATTGTTTGCCTTTAAGATATTGACAGCATCTCGCCAGAGTTTTATTAGTAGACGTGAAATACGCCTGGGGACACAATAGCTCTCTGTCTCCTCCAACTTCCACTATCCACTTCTAGAAAATTCTTCTCTCAAGTTACTTAGTTTGCCAATAATCGCCATGAAAGTAAGACACCTCCTTCCTTCCCTAATGATAGGATTATCATAACAATAATGGATTTAAAATAATTGAGGTTTATACAAAGAAATGCATTAAGTTTTTTTAATTTATATAATGAATTCTTCAGCAGTGAGCAGTGGCTGTAAGGCAGTAATTGTGATGATTTGTTTTCTAAGCTATAGGCTTAAACTTGTTGTGTATTTTAATTAAGTAGAAAGCGATGTATTTTTGCTCTAATGCCATAGGGTAATTTTCAACAGAGATAAACATGCACTCACTGGAAGTGTTGGATTTATCTAATCAAATCATCAATCTGTTCAGTCAACTGTTTGAATTTCAATAAAGATATTATTTGAAAATATTATACATGTCAGCTATTTCTTATGGTTATGTTAGCTTCTAAATTCAAAAATGCAAAGACAAAAAGAAACTATAGATATGTTTTCATTAAACTATACTCTTAATTAAGTTTGGAAGATTGCAGTGGCAATATCAATTAATGTCTGAAAGTTATTTCAAGTCTTTGAATGTTCTCTAAATAGCTCAGAATCATACAGACCTAAATTTAAAAAATTTTTTTAAACCAGTAATGTAGATTCTTTCTTTCTTGGAATGTTTTTGGCTAAGTATTTATTGGAAACTAAGGATGACTGTGTATCAAATGTAGTTATGTCCTAAACTAAGACCAAGTCCTATGAAAATCAGAGCAATGTAATGGCAGTTATGTGATCACAGGGACGACTTCATTGCCTCATTCAGAATTTGATTTGATGAGTTTTATTTTTCTTTTTAGCAGGTTTTCTGATTTTACTTTGTAAAGGACATTATTGAAGCCATAATACTGTTCATATCTGTGACTTTTAAAATTTTATTTCTTTTAGTATATTAAAATTCAGAGGTACAAAAGAGTATTCATAAAAAAAAATGCCTCCCTGTACTTCAGCCCTTATAAAAATACAAAATGCATGTGGATATGGGCCAGATGTACTTCTTAAATCTTAAATCTAATCTTAAATTCTAAGATGCTAAGATTCCATGAAGGCATAGACTGCAGACCATTGCTAGATCCCCAGTGGTAGTAGAACTGACTCTATATTGGTCCTGGAGCTTCCTTTCTACACTCAAGTATATTATTCAGTATGGCTACTTGGAAATGAATGGCAGAATGATTTATCTACCAAGTATAGAAGAAAAGATGAAAGTATATGCGATGCCCATATCTGGATATTGGTGAGCATGCAATCAGTTGTGATTTTACACATAATCCAGGTAGAGTTGTTAAGTATCAGAGTAAAAGTCGTGGGATCTATGCCTACTTGGGTCCAGTCTTCAGCAAAGACCTGACAGTGTTGGAGCTCACCTAGGCCCTAAAACTGGCAGACATACCCACTTTCGTGAGACTGGAAATGTAAGCTCCCCTCTGCATCAGAGACTCAGATTATCACAGGTCTTAGAAGTCTCTCAGCAGAAAAGGAGCCCATGGGTCAGATGTGCAGAAGGATGAGTGGAATTGAAAATCAGTCAATGGAGCTCATTACTTGCTAAGATTTGGGAGGAGAGGAAAGAATGAAAAACCTGTGGCCCAAAGGAGAATTTTAAAATCTGTTCATTTCAACCATGGTGTTACCCAATAACCTTCATTTATCACCTGTGTCATATAAGCATATGCTTCTTGGTCAAGAACACTACATTGTGAGCTACCTGAGGGTGGGATCATGACTGCTTCTCCTTTGGATATCCTACCCCAGAGCCTAACAATATCCTTTGAATTATAATATTCAATAAGTAGGTTAAACTAGTCAGAAATTAATATTTCAAATTAATGAAATTAATGGTTAGATGGTTAGAAATTGAATCCTTGTTAGCCCATCTAAGTTCAAACCAACTAAGGTCCATGTAGCCTAAAGAAATGGAAGTTTGCTAATTACCTGGATAGGTCTGGACTCTGAGATTGCAAGGGAGCAATGTGTTTTTTGTTTTGACCTATAGCATGGGTTATCCATGGTTACTGTACACTAAGGACCAGTTGGATGTGTGTCTCATCTAGGGAATCACACAGACTAGTACGTGAAGCTTAAGGATTAAGTTCACCTGCTAACTTCGCTTCTCCTCTCTCGTCCTACTTTGTCCCAAAAAGAATTTCTTTGCCTCCACTTACCGCACTAAAATCCCCCCAGTGAGCCCCCACCTCCTTTTTCTGTCTTCCTCCCACTTTATTGTCTGTTTTCCTCTATCAAACATCTTTCTCCTCCGAACGGAATGTTCCTAAGAATGTGCCAAAGAATACCATAAATGATTCAGGCCACTATAGTTCAAGAAATGAACATTCCTATTATTTGCATTTTAAAGCCAGTGGTTCAACCTAATGTTACTACTGCTGAAAACATCATTAGCAGCTGGATGGGGGAAACATTTTAAGAGCCCCGTGGAAACCTCCTACCGCACTTTACAGTAGCTGATGAATGATATTACTATTGCAAGAAGCCTGTTGATATACAGCAGAGTGCAAAGTAAGCTCTCAATGCCAAGGTCCTTACTTCTGTCATTAAATATCAATAACTCAGGCTGTCCCAAGGACCCAAAACTTGCCCTCAGGGTGAGAGTTTTCTGTACATCTTGCAAATGAGAATATTCACTCCAATCAGACAGAAAACACAGATCTCAGCTCTAATTTTTCAGGGGTAAAGCTATGAAGTAAGTCCGTTTGCTCTCTCCACTTTACTTTTTCATCTGAACCATGAAGATATTAAAACATACTTTCTAGAGTTGCTGGGAGGAAAAGACAAGATCGGGTCTGTAACACACTTGGCAGCAAGGACAATGCTAACGACACCATTCATTGGAGTCATTAGTATAATACTACCTTTACCAAAGAGTTCTTGATTTAATGGAAAAAAACAGTAAGTGTACAGTCAACAAGACAAAAATCCAAGGGTATGGAGCAGGTGCTGATTCTGAGCACATCATGAATTAATGTGCTTTGAAGGCCTAAAAATCATTGGCCACTCAGTTGTTTTCTCTCCCTTCTTGCACTTCACTTAAAAACCAACACCATGCTTCTGGTTAGTAGCCCTTATAAAGGAATTTACCTTCTCTAAATACAAGGCAAAACATTTCTTCTTTCTGCAGAGTTTCCTTCAAAGATGCTCCTCTGAGAAGTTGCACAACCCATGGAAGTTCAGGGCCTCAGGTTCCTTGTTTGTAACAGTGGAGGAGTTAATGCCTCCATTCCAGAACTATTTTGAGGGTGGGGTAAGAACTATGCAACTATGGTCGGGTCTCAATGAGTTTGCCCCTTTCCCCTGGGGCCCTGCTGCATTCATATGGTTTGAGCCATGTGTCACACATGAAGGAAAGTCACTGGAATGATGACAAATCATTTGTTGATTTCATGCGTTGTACACTCAGCCACAAATGGCACACTTTCAAGGCCATTGTTTTTGCCAAATGCATAGCTGGAGAGCTAAGTTAGGAGCCTTTGGAAACCAGATCTGATAAGTATGCAGGAAAATGCCTCAGGAGAAATAAGGCTGGGAGATGAGCTGAATATACTTTCTCCATTTGATGCCAGCAGACACACAAGAGCTGGTTAGGTAGTGCACATTTCCCAGAAATGAGGAGAGAGAGGAAGCACCTGTTCTTCCTCAAGCAAACAAAGGCAAATGGCAAAGCTCAAAAATATAGCAGTACCATTGGCAGAGGCACAACTGGGAAGGCTAAAAGTGTGCTGGGAAAAGCATGTCACTGGTGGGAGGGTAACTCCCCTCTGGAGGAGAATGCCTGTCTCACAACCCTCAGACTGGACAAAGGCCTAAGGGCTAGGGCCTGGACTCTGCAGGGACTGGGCCCCAGGCATGGGAGGATTAAAACCAACCTAACAAAACCAGTCTGTTTCCATTTGTGAGCGATGAATGATATGGGCTCCGTGACCTACTAAACCACCTGGAAGGCCAAGCCAATTACAGAAGCAAAATGCCTGATTTCCTTTGGCCACATTGAGGGCCCTCAGGCTTAAGTAGCTGTGTGCCCCTAGCCTGAGGTGGGTGCACCAAAAGGAATGGTCATGCTTTGTTATTAGTCATTATTTAATGTTGGATGTTCCACTTATTTCTAATTTTTGAATATCATTGTGATTAGTGATATAAAAAGAAACTTCCATTTGTGAACAAAGTATATAGTAAGTAAGCATCCAATAGCAATAATCTACAAGAAACTAAAATAGGTGTAAGAATAGCAGCACCAGGAGCTCCAAATATGTTGTATAATTAAGGTGATAATCAATAAAGATCAGGGAATGATTTGAGATCTAAGGCATAATCTAAGTGTAATAACTTAGAAAGCCATGGATTTTTTAAAAGACAGGAATCACATATGACTGAGGGAAGTCCTCAGCTGAAGGATAAGCTATACTTGGGGATTCTCACCAAGTTATCATTATGACTGAGTATGTAAGACTTGGCAAATATAGTAAATGTTCAAATGTAAATCTTCTCCCCACAGTGGTATTTTATGGAGACCCCATTTACAAAGCAGCCCTTGATCAGGACCTTTTCACTTATAATTCCTTGAAAGCAATGGATTTTAGATAGAATGTGATTATTTTACAATGTGTTGGGTGGATCTAATGAACCAAGCAATTAGAACATTGTTAGGGGCAAAGCAGTAAGCTTTTCCAGAATCCTTCTTCTGTGTAAGTAGGTGGCTGCTATTGAGACTTCCTTTTGTGGTTGGATTTGGCCAACAAATGGCAAGCATTCAATGGGAGTGGGGAATGATATTGATCATTGTTGATGACAGTTGAAAATAAAATGCTTTAATGGATCTCATGCATGGATTTGGCTACTAAGCCAAAGGCCTATACTTTAAAATCCAAATTTTGAGACTCATGATGTCCCAAAATTTGGATTTAACCATTAACCTCCCTCCTCCCACTCAGTTCTGACAGAAAATTTAAATTCTCTAGGGGATTCAATGTTTTAGAAAACGTGAAAGGATCCTAGCAGTGTCAACCCCCAAATGGCAATTCCCTTCCTTCTAATTGACATCAATTAGTGAAGTATGAATTAGCTACAATTATGAACTGGCTTCTCCCTTCCCCACCTTCTCTAAGGCCTCTGTGTTCTGAGCACTACCCTTAGAAGAGAGACCCAGGGATTTGTTCTTGTTCCAGAATACATGTTTCATTATGAAAAATGAGAACAAAAAAAGCCCAAGCAAAGGAATATTTTCCTAAACTGCTCTTTTAAATAACTTATATATCTCTTGGGCAATATAGCTGTTGTGATTACCAAAGTCATGTCATGATACAAGGAAAAGTTGACTTCATACTAGGGGATTTCACTGGGCGGGGGCGGAGCGGGGGGAATAAAGAAAGTCACCAGAGTGGTGCCTGTGGCTCAAAGGAGTAGGGCACCAGCCCCATACGCCAGGGGTGGGGGGTTCAAACCCAGCCCCGGCCAAAAAAAAAAAGAAGGTCACTATTTCTGAAGACTATGATTTGGGGTTCATTGTGGGTGTAAAATATTGCTCATCTATTTGGTATACAAGAAAGTGCAGTTTTTTGATCTAAAAAGTCAGAAATTCTTGATCTTCATTCCAGCTAACCTTATAACACAACTTTGTACTTCTGGATTTTGTTTCCTAACAATTCCATGATTCTTAGTATATGGGGAGCCCAGAACTGAAAGACATTAAAAAGAACTAAATGTAGTCAAAAAACCTGCTTGTTCACCAGCTTTCTAAAATTCAGGAAGCATCTTTAACTTGATTATCAAACCTCCAAAGATATGATGACCAGATGACTGGTTAATGTGTATTTTTTCAGACTCTTTCTGTGACATAAGATATTGCTGCCCCAGCCCAATTCTACACCTACCAAGGGAGATTATCTGTAAGAACTTGAATTCATCTTAGTTAACATGGACCTCAAATGGTAAGAGTCTTCCTAAAATGTTCTAGATTAGAGTCAGCAAGTTTTTCTCTAAAGAGCCAGATAGAAAATATTTTTAGGCTTTGTAGGCCCTACAGTGTCTGTCACACTTAATCAATTCACACTTATTCGGTTCTGCCCTTGTCACACATAAACAGCTGTAGTCAATGTATAAATGAATTAGTGTGGCTGTGTTTCAATAAAACTTTATTGGAAACAGTCAGCAGGCCAGATTTGGCCCATGGTCTGTTCTAGACTTTTTCAGTGCCAATATTCATCTGCTGCCATACACAGATTAATTTATTGCCAATTTTGTTTAACCTATTAGTATTTTAGTCAATATCACATTGATACTTTATGGATCTGTGATCATATACATGAATTTAGCTGGACATTAGTTTATTCTGTTAATATTTAGCCAATATTAGCACTACATCATGACTCTGTTGCCAAGGCATATCCAAATTTTTAAAAACCTGTGTTTACTTTGTCATTTTTGTAGTCAATAACAAACACACCTTAAGGTAGCAAGTATCTTAATTATCTATTGGGTAATATAGCAGATTCTCTCCCCCTTTCTTAACTCTGTCTGATGCAAGAGGTTTTACATAATTATAGTATTGAGAAATAAGACTACTTTTCCAGTCCCCATTTGTCTTGTATTAACCATATCCTGACATAGATTTTATCTTTGCAGACAGAATAGTTGAGACCTTTGTGATTTGCCCTTAAACAACCCCCACTCCCTCACCTCGTTGATCATTTTATGCTTCCACCACTGGGTCTCTTCAGGTTCTGTGAACCCTTCAAGTGTGGAGACCAGATTGGAAGACAGTGTTCTATGTTGGTCACATCATCTCTTCCTAATGAGGCCCAATTATACCTCTTGACTATAGCAAGCAACTAACAAAGTTAAAAATATGAAAGTGGCAAAGAAATTGAGAAAGTCCAAAGGATCTGGGGGGAAAACAAAATGAACTGCTGAAAAGAAAACAGTGACTCTTGCAAAATGTTCTAAGCTGGCATAATTCCTTTAACCTTAGATGTGACCACGATTAAGCTTTCTGTAGTGCTGAAAAGAGAACAAAATGAGCATCCTGCTTTGCCTGAAAATGATTCTGCAGGAAGATCTATAGCTAGAGTTTGTCTCTGATGAATACTAACCATGAAAACCACATACTTCCCGGGTATGAGAAAGTCTTGGATATAACTTAGCATAATGGACTAAATAACTCCGGATTGAGCTTTGCTGCCCAGATAGGACTGTATTTCTAATCTGGGAAGATCTATTCTTACATTGAATTTTCTCCTCTCCCCTCTTGACCCAGGGAGAAAAGTTAACCTGAGTTTACTGAGATCAGTTATAGAAGGAACTGTGCAAAAGTTTAAATTAAATTTTTCATAATCACATCATCATTAGGAGAGATGCTAAAAAATTTCATAAAACCAATATCTCTCAAACCTTCAGACATCATGTTGGGTGCTAGAGAAATAATAGTGAGCTGAGTGGTCTTGGCCCACACAGAGACTTACAATATAGTTTGGGAGCAGGTGTCTGTCAAAGTCAAGTACATTTATAAGCATGGTAAGGACAACAAAGAGAGCAACTCTGAGAAAGTGATGATTTATTTAATATCAAAATGAGAAGGAAGAAATTTCTCAGAGACAGAACCAGCACATGCAAAGCCACTGAGGCAGGAGGGAGTGTGCCAGCATGGGGGAGTGGAGGGCGTGCTGTATGGTTGAGTCAAGTTGAACAAAACAAGAGAAGCAGCTGGGAAATGAGAGAGACCTGGCCACAAAGGAACTCGAGAAGCAATAGGAAGATTGGGGGATATTTGAAGTAAAGAAATAGCTTGAGCTGGTTATTATTTTTTAAAACAACCACTCAAGCCACTCTTTGAAGGACATTGTGGGAAAAAAGAGCAGATGCCTGTAAACTTACACAGAGTTCCAGCAGCTGGTAAGAAAGGCAATGCCAGGAACTTACCTAGTACGCTTTTTTATTTAGAGACTAAGAGGTGGCCCAAGCCATGTACCATCTCACAGTTAACATATTTTCCTTCAGGAACATGTAGAAATAAGGGTCGTAGGATCCAGCTTAATTGACACCCTCCGAGTGAGTTATCATACTGTGAGATCTCTGGCACATACTTTGTTTAGGAACTCAATAGACATGATTTTCATAACACCTATTTGGTATTTCATCTCCCTGAATTATTTTCAGCAAGAACCCAGCTAGTTGGTTTATCTTCCAGGAATGTTCAGTTCTGAACAGTGGGTCTTAAGTACTTTTTGGACTTTGAAGTTTTTGTTTTTTCACCACCTGTCTACTCATTTTGCCCCAGAAAAGAAATCTTTAGTCTTCTTCTCTTTGATCAGTAAAAATTACAACATTTTTATTTCATTTTATTTGGTATTTTTAAGGGGAGGGAGGAAAATCATTTTGCATGAGAATGTAAATAGCAGCTGTTCACCTTATTATGAAGTTGGTTCCTGATGTTGACAAAAGGTTAGAAAAACAGATTCTTGTATAGGCTTAAAATTGTATAACTTTTTCTGACATTTGAAAATGGAATGAAGGAAATTAATATCACTCGTGATCTCATTGCCAAGAAAAAAAATTTTTTTATTAAATCATATCTGTGTACATTAATACTATCATGGGGTACAGTGTGCTGTTTCTATATACAATTTGAAATACTTTCATCCAACTGGTTAACATAGCCTTCATGTCATTTTCTTAGGTACTGTGTTAAGACATTTATATTCTACATTTAGAGACATTCACATGTATCTTTATAGGATGGACCATAGGCGTGATCCCACCAATCACCCTCCCTCCACCCAGCCTCCCCCCTCCTCTCCCCTCCCTCCCTCTCCTCTTTCCCCATATTCTTGGGCTAAAATTGGGTTATCGTTTTCCTATGAAAGCTATAAATTAGTTTCATAGTAGGGCTGAGTACATTGGATACTTTTTCTTGCATTCTTGAGATACTTTGCTAAGAATATTTTCTAGCTCCATCCATATAAGCACAAAGGAGGTAAAGTCTCCATCTTTCTTTATGGCTGCATAGCTCAGAAAATTTTTTAAAAAACACTGGTTTTATATAGCAAAATTTTTTAATCTCTCATGTTAAAAAAAATCAGGAATATGTACCGTATACATATTTTTCAAATTCTCTTCCTTGAACTTAATGTTGTATGATGGTAAATGCCATCAAATAAGTATACATTAAATAAATAAATAATTTTTAAGTTATGTATTTAAAAAAATAATAATTCCTAAAAATAGTGATAAATTATAAGTGATAAACGATTCCTAAAAATTTGTGTCTTAAGTTTATATAACATTATATAAAAATAAGTGATAAATAATTCCTAAAAGTTCGTTTCTTAAGTTTATATAACATTCCATCATATGTAGTATGAATATACTGATTTTGCTGATTTTTTAAGTCTAAAATAATATTCATTTTCATTTCTTCAATCACCAGGTATAATTGATTTCTTTATACATTTACCACCCTTCCTATTTCTTCTTTTATGAAGTTTCTTTTTATGTAAATTATCAAGATTTCTATTTGGCTCTCAATACTTATTTTTTTTTTCAAAACAAACTCTTTATGAATTTTCAGGATTATCAATTTATTTTCCATAATACTTGCTGTAAATGCATCCCCACCTTCATTTTGCCTTTTTAATTCTGTTTATTTTTGACAAACAAATTAAAAAATGTTCGTGGCTTAAAGTCTATCTCTCTCTTTCTTTGTGGTTGTTCCTTAGCTATTGATTCAGCAAAGAGTTACTGAGGGCTGTGTGTTAGGCACTAAGCAAGACACTAGGAATAAAAACTAATAAGGTAGAGATGGTCTGGCCTGCTCTTTTCCTTTAGTGAGAAAGCAAAAAAATACCAGGCCATTCTAAATTACTATATTATGTGCTATGCATGAGAAAGCACAAGGTGGTGTGAGGCCCCTGATCTGGACTTAGCAGGTAATGGAAGGAAGCAACTTTCTAGCTGAGAAGGATGAGACATGGCGATGTGAATTTGGGAAGAGGAAGCAGTATGTGCTACGGTTCTTGTTCAGGGACCTTAATGTTAAATGTCCTCTTTGCCTAAAACATGGAGAGGGGGTGATAGAAAGAGAGAAGGGGTGAGGGGAGCAGTGGTCAAGTGTGTGCAGGAGACCACTGAGGGGCTGCAACAGTCCAGGAGGGGTGATGATGAGAGGCAGGGAATATATTGAATGAGTCATCCCTTGTCATTGGACAAACAATGCTTCCGTGTACGTTAAGTTCTTATTCATAGCGTACTGCTTATTCTAGAATAATCCATTTAGTTATATTGATATGTCAGTTCTTAGGCCAGCACTACACTGGTTTGAGTTTTCTGAAACATTTGAACTGGTGAGGCTTGCATAATCTCATCATTTTTCGTTTTCAGAACTTATTCTTGCCAATGTGCTTTCCCAGGTAAACTCTGAAATGTTTTCAAAAGTTAGAAAAGTATGCATGTGTGGAGATGTGTGCATATGAATATGTATACACACATATCTACACCATGTAAAATCTCCCATTGGTTAATTTGCCTGGGAATCTGTTAAATCATAAAAGTTGACATTCTTTTTAATATTGTCAGCTCATAAAGAATCAGTGAGTATCTTCTCACTTCCTTGAATCTTTTTTTATATTTCTTTTAAAAACTTTATGGTTTTATGAAGGCCATGCATCTTTTTTATTGGGGCATTCTTATTTATTTTATAATTTTAGTCTTTCATTATGAATGATCTTTTTTCATATCTTCTCTCTGGTATTGCAGACTATGGATAAACACATATTAATGTATGTGTATTTGCTTTCTAGCTGACTAGCTGATTATAAGTAATTATGAGTTTTTAGTTAAAAGTTTATAATTATAATATCTGTAAACAATGATATTTTTTTCTCCTGCAAAAATAGTATCTAATTAGTTGATGTTTCATAGTATTGAGCATAACTTCTAATATTAAATAAATATAACAGTGAACATCCATCTTAATGTCAATTTTAAGACAAATGCCTCTACTGTAACCTTTTGCAAAGTATATTCTGTGGAAGCAAATAAAATAAACCTGGGAAATGCTACAAATGAAAAATTCTCTTCTAGAAATTCAAATTCATATTAATATATTTAGAATCTGAGATCTATAAAAAAGAAACTATTCAACTGAGTTTAACTCACAATTTTTTTTTGAGACAGAGTCTCACTATGTCACCCTCAGAAGGGTGCTCTGGCATCACAGCTCACAGCAGCCTCAGACTCTTGGGCTTAAGCAATTCTCTTGCCTCAGCCTCCCAAGTAGAGAGGACTACAGGCGCCCACCACAACACCTAGCTGTATATTTTTGTTGTTGTTGTCACAGTTGTCATTGTTGTTTAGCAGGCCCGAGCCAGGTTTGAACCCACCAGCCCTGGTGTATGTGACCTACACCCTAACCACTGAGCTACAGGCACCAAGCCTTAACATATGTTTTTTAATTCAAATGCCTTCTTTATTGAGATGTATTTTATATTCAATGGAATAAGTACTGGATCAGTTTGATTAGTTTTGCCAAATGCAGGTATCTGCATAAATCATATCCCT
Organism: Otolemur garnettii; assembly: GCF_000181295.1. Classification (NCBI taxonomy): domain Eukaryota; kingdom Metazoa; phylum Chordata; class Mammalia; order Primates; family Galagidae; genus Otolemur; species Otolemur garnettii. The sequence goes on along the minus strand of NW_003852458.1, from coordinate 3,611,795 downwards.
ATAAGATACAGAAGACGTCCACCACTCCAGAAAATTTCCTCAGATTCCTTCTCACCACCAAAAGCACCCACTGACCTACTTTTATCATCTTAGTTTTGCCTGTTCTGAATATTATGTAAATGAAATCACATAATACTGTGTATTGGATTTCTTTCACTTCTTTTTGATTTCATTCACATGTGTTGTGAGATTTTTCCCACGTTATTTCTTGTGTCAGTAGTTTATTTTATTTACTGCCGAGTTGTAGTCTGTTACATGAATGTTCTCTAATTTGTTTTCTGCTTCTCCTCTGGATAACTGGGATGTTTCCACTTGTGGGCTATTATGAATAAAGCTGTTATTAACATTCTCATTAGGTTTTCTGTGGACATAGTTTTCCCATCTATTTTTTATTCATATATGCTTATAAAGTGCAGGTGCAATTCTGTTACACTGATATGTCGCATTGCAGTGAAGTCAGGGCCTTCAGCACATCATCACTAAAGCAACACATACTGTACCCACATCTTCATTGGATAGTTAAGGAGGGCTGGAATTTGGGGGGTCAAAGGAGAGAGATATGCTTAAATGTTAAGAATCTGCCAACATTTGCAAAAGTGGTTGTGCCATTTTACACTCCTACCAGAAATTTTTGAGAGTTTCAATTACTCTGTAACCTTGGCACAATGTGTGACGTTGCCACACTTTTGTTTTGGCTATCTCATTGTGATCACTGGTCTCTTTTTCACGAGTACAACTTATCCCTAATTTGTTTCTGTTTTTCATTTTATGTATCTGCCATCTTTTATGTCGTTTTTTTCCTCTTAGAGCATATAATGTAGCTCATCTATATTTTAAGGCATCCTTGATTTGGTTTCTTATGTCAGTTTCACCTATTACAGTTTTCAGCGGACAAAGAATATTATTTCATTTTGGCTCCCCTACAAACCCTCCTTCTCTCACCCGGCTCCCTTTTCTTTCTCATTTTTATCTCATAATGGCTGCCTGTCCTTTTCCACTGTATCGTCTATGTCAGGTTAAGATGAGAAACAGTTTCCTAAAATTGTCTTTGAGATGATGTTTCAGTTCTCTTGTTAAGCAAATTTTCTGCTCTGTGCTATTTACTTTCCATGCTGACTCATCCAAGAATGAAAATCAATTTACTTAGGCTCAAGCTCTGTGAACATTTAGTATGTGCAATGTGTTCTTAAGCCTGCTCAGTATGTACTAGACTTTGAGTTTTGTGGTCCACAGCTGGAGGGCAGAATGACATGTTCTAGTTCAGTATCAGCTACTGCGAGGAATGCTGCATGGAGTTTTCTGCATCCTGATAGGATCTTCTCTTCTTCCTCTGCCAGCTCTTCCGCAGGCGAAATAGAGAACAGATAATGTCATTACCCTTGGGAAACTCTCCTTTCAGGTCTCTTGCTTCCCCCCCTCCCCACCCCATGCCGTCTTTCCTTGCTGCACTCAGTGTTCCACTGGCCGGTTTTCTAACATCCAGCTGGAGCTGCCTCGTTTTCAGGGGGTTGAGATTTTTATCCTGGATAGAAGGGCTGCTCTGGTGGACTGAATTCTATTCAGCAGAGCAACAGCTGAACAGTTTTCAGGAAAGGAATGAACTGTCCTGACTTTCTTTGAGAAAGCAAACAGTTTGATTTGATTTCCAATAGCAAGTAATAGGTTGGCTAATAACCGTGATTCTCCATTCAGTACCATGGGTCTTCCACGTTTCTGGCCATGAGACTAACTTTGGGCCTTGGGTTTGGGTATTGTTAGAACTTTCCTTCTCCCTCCTCCCCCCACCTCGTGTCTTTTAAGGGAGTTGAAAATAGAGACATCTTTCCAGAAATCTAATCAATGTCCTCTTAAATCCTTTCCAGTTTCAAGATTTTATTATTCTATACATTTTCTCCTGAATCTTAGCTGTATTTCCCATTTAGTCAAGTCCAAGTTGGTTTCTCTATTTTACATACATAAAGAAATTCAAACACGCAATGATCTCTCTAGCAGTTTTTAGCATTTTTGAACTGCTCTCTCACCAAGAAAACTTTTTAACAGACATCCTAATATGCTGGGGAATAAAGGTGGCAGGAAGCTGCTTAACCATATTTTTGTTACTTTCTCAAAAGGTGATTGAGTGTGTGTCTCAGAAGATGTGATGATGTCAACTAATAGATACTGAGACCCCATGACATATCAGGTGTCTTACTAAAGCAGACATACAGAGATGTATAAGACGTGATCTTCTGCATAAGCTAATTTAAGGTCTTTCTCCTACCTCTGCTATTATCATGGGTGGGACTGGTGAGTCCAGTCTTTAGAATTTGTGAGGAGTTACCCATATTGTTTAAAAAATCTTTTGATTCTCATATAAATGTATTTTTTTCTCTATCTCTTAAAATTGTGTCCTTTGTGTCTACCAGGAAACCCTCTGACTCTGGAATTAGGTTGCATTATTCCATGGGGGCATTAAGATAGGTGATATAAGTCTTTGAAGAACAATACTAAATAGCCTAGACTCTAAGGCTAAGTTTTCAGCATAGCTCATGGGGCATCCTGTAAGTAACCTATGCTCCTTGTGAGAAATCTCAAAGCCTGTTCCCACAGAAAAGAGGCTTTCCTCATAAGATTTAAAGCATAGCTAAGTCTCATCTTCTTACCTGAGTATATGTAATTAATATATATTAGGATACTTTCCAATACAAGAGTAAGAATGACAAAGGTAAAGTCTGATCTTCTTTTGAATGAAAAGTTTCACTCAATTATCCTTTGAAATGAGTATTTGCTTAAGTGCCACAAAAACATTACCCCCTCATAACAATATTTCTAAGAAACACATATGTCCCTTCCCTTGTTGATTTTCCTTTTATCTGTCAATGAAAATTAGAGCTGCATTGCTTTCTGTAGTGACTACTGTGACCCTCAAAAACAAAATCAATCTGGTGACTTTCTCAATCTTGACACGTAACACCAAGGATAGCAAACAAAGATAAGGTTCAAGGAGGGAGCGCTCGACGGCCTGCCCAGAATATTTAGTACAGCTCTATACTATTCTGAACTTGTGGTAAAGGCTCCACAGTCCCACGCTCTCACACCGTCAGGGATATCCGACCTTTTTTCTTCTATGCCACACAAACCCTAACAACTCTGATGAGCCAAGGAAAAGGTCCGTGCGTACTGACACCACAGATGGCGGGTCTCAGACATCCACCCAAAGCAGGATGGGCACCCCCGCTTTAAAAAAAAAAAAAAGAGGACCTTTGCTCTTAGGAAACTATATTCAAGAAATAAATAAAAATAAGTTAGTCCCATGGGCACTTTGCTTGCTTCAAATGCTTTCTTGCTCTCTTTATTGAATATTTGATAAGTTAGTAGCAAAGCTGTGTTAGGTGCAGGGGCCCATCAGATCTCTGTTAAAGCCTCAAGACACTGGACTTTCCATTTGGTAGGTTTCTGTACCTCACTACATCAGACCGCACATGCCCAGAATGGTGCTAGGTCCAGAGTTCTAGCTCAGTGGGGGAATGTCAGCTTCCCTGTGATATTGTCAGACATAGCATAATGATCTCAACCGTCCATCCCTGGCTGTGAACAGGAAGCTCCAGAAATCTTGGTTCCTTGTCTCTTTTCTTCCAACCAGTGGGTCTTGCAAATTATACACTCAACAAAATGTTCTGCTAAGTAGGAAGCCTACTGTGGCCATTGTCATCACCTCTGGCATAACCAGACTTTTAAAGGTACCTAAAGGATTTTGCCAAGAGCTCAAGTTCTAGAGCACAAGAATCCATTCACTTCTCTACCGCCTATAGAAAAGGATCAGCTCAGTCCTTCCATAACAATTACTGTCAAATAAGGTAGCGTCTGAGGCATCATGTCAGCAAGGTGACCTGGTAATTGGTTTCCCTTTTAAAGCCAAATGAAAGAAGTAGCTGGCTCAGACCTCCTCTCCTCGGTGCCCTATGAGAGCAAAATCTACCCAAGACACACTTGACCATGAGAAGTCATCAGGGATTTATAACATTTAGGAATAAGGCCAATTATGGGATGGGGAGTCATTATGCAACATACTCATTTGATTGTCAGAGGACAGAACTCCATTAACAAAAGAATTTGCACTGACATTTTCAAGGACACAAAATAATTGCCACTTGAATGGTTTTTCAGGCGCTCAAAGGAGAATAAGAATAGCCTAATGCTGTATTACATTCATGTCTTTAGTGAGGACTTTATTGTTAGTATATGTTGCATCATTACTTTCAAACAGATGCTCTCACATAATTTTCTAAAGTAGAAAGGAGACATACTATGATCACTGGGGGTTTTTTTTTTTAATTATTTTAGGGAGTGGGGTTTTGGTTCCGCTTTTATTGTTGATTGGGGCTGAGAGGATAATCTCTGGTTTGCCACCCTTCTCCTTGAGCAACCTCTGTGGGAGACTAAATTTAGCCCAAGAAATCAAGATCAAGAAGGGGAAAGAAGCCCTTTGCCCACTACTGCTCCCACGTTCCCAGTTAGCCTACACCTAACTGACAATGAACGCTCACCCATCCCAGTTAGCCTACACCTAACTGACAATGAACGCTCACCCATCCCAGTTAGC
>NW_003852458.1:3588522-3607193 GCF_000181295.1 Otolemur garnettii | reverse complement strand
TGACAATGAACGCTCACCCATCCCAGTTAGCCTACACCTAACTGACAATGAACGCTCACCCATCCCAGTTAGCCTACACCTAACTGACAATGAACACTCACCCATGTACAAGAGTTTCATGCAAGAGATCTAAGGCTTTTCTGGACAGAATAACTTATTTGCCTAAACCTTTTCTTCTTTCTGTCATATAAGAAAAGCAGGAAGCTGAGTGTTGGGGACTAGTCACACACTTGCTGCTTCTCCAACAATATTATAAACAGGTTCCTTGGCACCACTACTCATGTTTTTCATACATTCAAAAACATTTATAGATCTCAGAACCACAAGTAGCTCTCTCACACATTCAGCAGCAGCCAGATGCCAGAGCTTTACCAATCACAAGCCTTTCTCTAGGGATCCCAAGACTGGGCACTCTCAGAAGGGAGGAGGTCTATGTGGAGCACTTGAGTGACTGAGCTCTTGTGTGCAGACAGCCCCAGCGGTGCTGCTCTCCACCAAGAGAGCAGCCTGGCATGAGCCTCTGCCACCTCACAGAGCTGTCAGCCCACACTTGGAGGTGGGCTGTGTGCACGTCCCATATCTCCATGACCAGGGTCTGATTTCACCTGCTTTCAAAATATTGTATGAAGCATGATTTAGCTGGAGTTGGGTAACTTCCATGTGGCACTGGAGTAAAAGTTTCTTCTGCTCCTTCACAATCCCTCATCTTTTCTAACTTTTCTACATCCACCCACTCCAGAGAGAGCAACTGCCATTTCTTCCTTTCTGGTTAAGTTGCTAACCACAGAGGCACTTCTACTAGGAAACCAGAGTTAAAAGACCCCAGCTCTCCCTCCCCCCTTTCAATGAGGTAGATCTTGTCCAGACCAAGGCGAAGCATAATGGTAACTAGCTCCTTCTAGGCCAGAATCTCTACCCCGGCCTCATCCACAGTGGGGCAAGCAGCAGACTAGAGACTCACTATTCCCACCAGCCCCTCCAAGTCCTAGACAAGGCACCAGGCATGATCACCATGCTTAAGAAACTTAACTAAAAGGCATTCATTCAATCTTACAGTCACTTACAAACAGCTGTGCTGGACACTGTACCAGGCACTGTTGTGAAAAGCAGACATTCTCTGGGCTCTTCAGCACAGCTCATGGTAGAGACAGCCCTAGCACCGTCATGGGCATGAGAGGCAGCAGGTAATGAACTCATCAGGAGCGAGGAGGCTCTCCTGCTGGGGGAACTGGCGCATGCAAATGTGCAGGGAGCTGCACGTCCCTGATACTGTGGGCCACTGCAAGTAGTCTGATGGACAGAGGACAAGGAGAAGGAGGAGGTGACAGCAACTGTGGATGAAAAAAACAGGTTGGAGTCATACTATAAAGAGCCTTGATGCTTGTTCGGGGGAGTCACAATTAGCAGAGAATGTAAACTCAGGTCTCTTGATTAAAGGCCAAGGATTTCTCTGCTAGATTACACACATCCCTCCAAATGCTAAGGACCACCACATTGGATTTGGCCAAAGATCTCTCAATGGAAATTACCTGTGAGAAGCAGTTAGTTGATCTTCTCCTACGATCATCTCCACCTTACAGATGAAGAAATCAAAGCAGAAAGAAATTAAGTGGCTTGTCTGGTGCTACACAGCTAGTACTGATGCCAGACAACCTTGCTCCAGAATCTTTGGTCCTAATGCAACCCTTTGCCCTCTCTTGACCTAGTGGCCTTTGTGCATTTATCTGAGTTCTCCTGATGCCTATATTGGAGAGTAAAGGCTGCCTTCCAGAAAAGGTTAAATAACTAGTCAAGTTTGAAACTGAAAAGATTAATGTCTGTGAAAACACAGGTCTTGAGGTGAAGGAGTGAAGGTAACTTACCCGGGTCATGTTGCTAAATATCTTTTCCTTTATCCATCCACGGCTATTTGATATCAGACACTTGAAATTGAATAGCCTCACCCTTCTAAGGGTAAAAACATTCTAGAAAGATCTGCAAAGAACATCAGTGGATTTGACTAAGGCCTCTGAGATACTTTAAATGCTTCAATTGTATTTACTGTCCAAGACATTGAAAGTTAAAGGCAATAAATCCAAAAGGGAGATTATGTACCCAGTAAATATTGGCGGTTTGATTTTGTTTGAATCTTCATGGAGAAAATGGAAAAGACACGGGTGTGTAGGCTGAAGTCAAAACAGGACAGACAGGTCCTGCAAGTGCTCCCTGACATGCATTGACATTAGCAACATCCACAAATGGCCTCAAGGCTGTCTTCTTACTTTGCACTTACCACAGGGATGGGGTATCATCTTTTCTTGGAAACACAACTATTAAAGTTGTATATTCTTACCGTATGACTCAAATATTATGGTTTTACTAGTCATCCACTGTGTTTTGAATATCCATAGCCCTCAAATCCCTTGCAAGGGATCAATAATTTTTGGAAGTTCAACATCAAAGATGTATTGTGTGTGAGGAAAGAGAGTTACTCCAAAGGCTAGAATGAACACAGATACCTTTCTAATAGCTTGTGTTTATTGCTTTTAATCTCCATAATTTTGGGTAGTGTTTTTATTTTTCCTGTTTAATGAAGGAGGTAGGGTTCAGGAAGCTTAAGTGAATTGCCCAAATTTATAGTTTGATAAACAGAACTCAATCTCTAGACTCGTGTATTAAGCCATAGAATTTGCTAGTGTTGTACAATTAAAAATTGGGGGGAGGGAAGGAGGACCTTATGAACAGTGCAAGAAGGATAAAAGATCTGAAGACGAAGGGCTCTGCAAAGGAAAGTTCTGGAATTCTAACCTGCTTCCATTCATCTGTACGATCCTGGGGAAATCTGTTAACTCTCAAAATGATTGGCTTCTTATAAAATGGGACTGGTGCTCTTGGGCCTCACATCTCACAGGGGAGGATCCAGTCAGGCCAGCTGTGCCTAGGGTCTCTCTAAACTGGAGAACACTGTACAAAGGCAAGATGCCATTCTTAGCACTAGAACTGGGACAACATTCCTAGTGTTCTGACACCTTATATCAATGCCCGGAAACTCTGGGCTCTTCCCTCAGTCCCATACTCTCTTCCAAGATAGCATGGTTAAGGAAAGCTTCGTTCTTAGAGAATATGGCCATAAGAGTGTCTCCATTGCCTTGCAGTACAAAAACTCACTAAGTACAATTAGACTATCCTTTACTCAAAGTGTATTTTTGAGATTCCTCTCACTGACTGCTGAGCAAAGCAATTGTCAGTCAATCAACCAGGTAGATAGAGTCTCTGTGCTCAAGGTCTGTATATTCCTAGAACAGCTACCAACCTTCCTTCACCATAGAGCAAACAGGGCTTTTGGAGGGTAGGTTCTGGGGCAGCTTGTGGCCAAGATGGACTTGGTTTGCTTTTGTGTCCACAATCAAGACCATCATGAGAGCTGCCATTTACCAAGTACCTCCTTGGCACTTGGTGTGTGGGACAGCTATGTTAAATATATTATCTCTAAACCTCATGATAGCCCTATAAAATATTTTTAACCCAATTTTACAAAGGAAGAAGATGAAGTTATTGGAGACATGCCCAGGACATTGCCAGAACATTCCCCAAACAACTAGTTTCAGAGAACCACCCCTCGTCCAGTGTTACTTTTTCTTTTTTACCAATCAGCAGGCCACTCAGGCTTTGGAGGACTATGACAGCAGGAAAGAGACCTCGTACTTTCTAAAACTCACATCCACACCTTGGTAGGGGCCACAATGACTAACTCTAATTCCTATTTTTCATTTTTTGACCATTCATCAAAGCATTTTTCTCTTATATTCATTCAGTCCTGAGTTTTTATTCAGTTGTATTGATAAATATAATATTTGGGGAATTTTGATGCTTTGGGGCCCAAATTTGGAATCTATAAATAAGATAGGAACAACAAAGTATAGAAATTGAACTATATAAAACATGAATTTTCAGTCTCCTAAACAAATTTGCAATCACTTTATTTGGGGATAACAAGATAAATTATGTGGCATGGTGTTGCTCACTTAATAACTGGGTTTTATTTATAGATGTATAAAAGGAAAAATGTAAAGGGGAAAAAAAAATTTTTTTTTTTTTGCAGTTTTTGGCCAGGGCCAGGTTTGAACCCACCACGTCCAGTATATAGGGCCGGTCAGTGCCCTACTCCTTTGAGCCAGAGGCGCCACCCAAGGGAAAATATTTTTCATGATACTTGTTTTCTTTTTTCAATTTTTAATGTTTGAAGGAAATTGTTTTTAAAAACTTTTAAGAATGTCCCCTAAATTTCACCCTCTTAAAGTAAATTTATAGCTATCAAATGGCATCTTGAGAACTTTTCTGTTCTAATCACAGGAGAGACTGAGAATTATTATTTTGAGCTAGATAGTACCACTAAGGAGATCACAGCTATTCCTTGCAAAAAAAATGACATTTGTCTTTTAACAAAATATATCGTCCATCTTATAATCTAACCACTTTCACATCTGCGATTACCCACAACTGAGAATGCCCACAAAATTACACAACCTGACTCGGAGGAGGAAAGAAGTAGGGTCTGTGTTGAATTCTGCAATAGGGTCTGTTGATCTGCAATCAGCATTTCTCTATGCTTAAGAAAAATCCATGGATTTGAGAACTGCATGAGCGTCTGGAACACTTGGAAAGGTTGGGGGGCTCCAAGCCACATTGCTACACCTTTTCCTTTGTCTTTCCTGCTTCATAGGAGAAGCCCTGGTCTAACACAAGAGTGTTTTGCCAAGGGACCTGGTTTCTCTGTGGCCACCCTGAGAGCCACAAATTCAGCCTGGCAGGAGCCGGTGGCCCAGGCTTATCTTTACTGCCTTTGAACTTGGCTGTTGTTATTTTGCTGATGGTTGCCATTTAAGAGCAAAAGCTTCATGGAGGTGGAATAATCTGGCTGTAGGAAGGGTCACAGGTTTCTTATCCTACACAGATCATTGACTATCAGCTTGCCCCTAGAGCCCTGAGGGCGCGTGGCTGAGACACTCACAGAGGCTATAAGTGCAGTCCACATGGCCAACTTTGTGACCCAAACTAAACAGGCATTACAGACTTTTTGTGGTCAAGAAGGGTGAGGAGGAAGGAAAAAATGAAGACCCAGTGGTGGAAATCAAAATTATGTTTCTTTCAGCAGCCAAAATACTCTTCTCTTTATACGACTGGTACCACCTACTTAATTGCAAATAACAAAACGTAAAGTAAAATAGAATAAGATAAAACAGCCAGTTTACTAAACATAGGAGCAAAGAAATCAGAGCCAAGAATTCTCACTCTTAACATCTGAGAAAAGAGAGAGGCAAAGAGAAAAACACTGGCAATGCCAATGTCCAGGCAACAAAAGACACATATCTGAATAAAGACTCCTGGAAGCATCTTGCAGGAGCCAATGTCAAGGACACCTGTTGAAAGTTATCAACTTTGCAACTTCACTCAGAGCAGGGAGAATGCTCCTTAGAGTCAAGGACACATTATATACATAAAGTGCTGGGTTTGTTTGCCTTGGCGAGCGTAAGGTGCTTGCAAGTGATACACTAATCGAGCCAAGCACTGTTGGAGCAAGTAAAGGGAACCTCCTCAGGACAAGTCTTCCCAATCTCCCTGCCCTCAGCACTGCACTCATTGGGCCCTCAGATGCCCACAGGAGGATGAGAAGCTCTCAGCAGTGTTGGCAAATGGCAGGAGTGGAACGAGGCTGCCTTGTCTCAGGAGGATCTGGAAGGAGGCTGCAGGCTGCAGTGAAAGGGACTGGAGGGCTGGCTGCAGGGATGGTTGTAGCAGCTACAGCACGAAGCTCCCGGACTGTTCTGCCTTTGCCAGGGCAGGCATCAGAGGGGCACTCACCAGCCTCAGCCTTCCTCATGCCATTACAAGTCCAAGAAGTGCCTTCAGGGGCTGATTCAGGTCAGAGGTGGCAAAGCCAAGTGGGGAGGAAACCCTCCCCGTGGCTTTCATGGAGCTGTACTCCAGTCTGTAAATTTACCCAGGGGCACGCTCTGGGCAGCGGATGCCGGTGGTAAGGGTTTCCCTGAGGGACGGGGTCTCAGCCATAGGCCTGAGAGAGCTCCCTTGAGGATGGCACCAGGTTAGTTGGCTCACATTCAGCCTCTACGCAGACATAGTCCCTGCAGGTCCTTCTCTCCAGCCTCAAGAGTGAACAGGACAGATGAGTGGCTGGCATGGGCTTATGTGCAGCAACGCTAATGCAAACCCTGCAAGGGTGATATTCTCCTGAGTCATAATCACCCACCCGGGCCCGATCAAGGAGCCACTCCCAGACCTGCATGATGAGGAACCCCTTCCACGGGGAAGCCCAGCACTGAATAGACCTGAGGAAGCAGCCGGAAGGGGAGGAGCTAACCCTGTGGTTGACTAACATTCATAGAAAGAAAAATAAAGGCAAAAATTGTAGTTTCGAACCCACCCCATAAGCCTGTGAATCCCCGTGTTTGGGCACATGGATGAACCCAGCCTCACTTTCCCAACTCCGCACTTGTGACTTGTGACTCCTCATCGTGGCAGAAATCCCTAGCAAACTGATTTGCTTAAATTTAAAAAAAGTTGGAATCAGAGAAAATGGTTCCCAAGGACCTGAATGTCGTGTCTCCTCAAAATTCACATCTGGACATCCTAAGCCACAATATGATGGAGCCTTTGAGGAGGATTAAGTTGCGAGGATGGCACCCTGGTGAGTGGACTCAGTGTCCTTATAGAAGGGGCGCTAATGTGCTATCTGTTTTCTTTCCACCACATTAAGATACAATGGGAAGTCAGCAGTCTGCAACCCAGAAGAGGGTCCTATGCAGAGCCCGACCATGCTGGCACTGTGATCTCAGATTTCTAGCCCCCAGGACTGTGAGGAATAAGTTTCTGTTGTCTGTTAGCCAGCCAGCCCACAGTACAGCGGCTGAACTGATTAAGGTGCCCCAGACCCATTCCCTCAGGAGCAGCCTGAGCAGCCTTCACCTAGCCCGGTTTGCAAGCCCATCGGAGTGTCCTCCCATGGCTGGGAGCTGCTGCCCAGTCCCGAAGCAGGAGCTCCGTGCTTCTCCCCTGCCCAGCCACCTTCACCCTCACCCTGGGAGATGGAGGGGAGGCTTGCAGCAGGAGCTGTCTTCCCAGGGAGGCAGTCCCGGCCTCTTCACCTTATTCATTGGCTCCCGGGTCCCAGCCTGCCCTCTTCCTCACATTCACTTTTCTTCTCATGCCCAGGAATCTGGAGAATTCCTCAAAGGTTCCAGGTAGCTTTACGGACCCTCAAATGTGCTTGATGTCGTAACAGCCCCCTTCCTAGGTGTGCCCAGGCTTCTGAGCAGGCAGACAGCTCATGCATGGGAACCTTGGAGAAAATAGGACTATTTTTCACTCATTTTGCTTTTCCTCTAGTTTTTTGGCCCTTCTCTTTCCCTTTCGTTTTGTCTTATCATGCACACTTGTTACGACCCTGCCCCCCAAACCTAGCGGCTCCTCACAGCCTGCAGGATTGAGCCCCAACGGGCCAGCATGGCCTTCACCGTGTGCGGCTTGAGTGAGGCCTTCTGAATACGGTATCTGAACACTGCGTTCTCCTGTCTTCATCAGAGCCTCTATTTCACACAAGCTGATGGGCTACTTTTCCTGGAAGCTTGGAAATTAGTGTTTTCCTTCAAAATTAGTGTTCAGTTTTTGCTGAGAGCCTGTTAAAGACAGAGGTTCTCTCTCCGCCCTCTTTCCTCCAGCTGAACCCGTAGCGCAGTGTTATCCAGCCTTTCTTATCTCACGGCACACTTGAACCTGTAGTTAAACTTCTGCCACACACTTAAATTATGTTGGTTGAAAAAAATAAAAAGAAAAGAATATACTTACTGGGCTTTGAATTTCTTTTGCAAATTATTTAATTAATGGTTTTTAAAACTTTTTGTGGCACACCTAAGTTCCTCTCATGGCACGCCTGTGGAAAATCACTTTCACAGGCACATGGGTGCAAGCTTCCCCTCACCCCAAGATCCTGCCCCGGCACCATCTGAAATAAAGTGTGGTGTGGTATTTTTCTGCAAGAGATTGCCTTGCCTTCCCAATCCCCACAAGTGAATACTAATAAAAAATAAATAAATAAATAAGAAGCCCTGGGTCCTTTAATATCCAGATCAGAGGTCCTATAATATCCAATATAACAGAGGCTGGTCCTGTGAGCGGCTGTAAAAACATGACGGGCCGGAACCCCAGCGTTCGCCCTGTCAGGGTCGGAAACACAAGGAGGATGTCACCTAACAAGATGTAAGGCTTGCTGTAAGACTCCTAACAAGATGCGGCAGGCTCCAGCCCTGAGGGGGTGAGGTGGAGGAACTAAGGAAGGCCACAGGTGAGAGACTCTGGCCACCCGTCACTTCTCTCTGTCAGATCTTACCTGCGACTCCTTGCATCTGTCTTATCTGGAGCCTGGAGTGGGCAATGGTGGATGTGACTGGGTTATCAGGGGTGGCAAAAAGCATCTGATGACCCGTGGATGTTTTGACAAGAGATGGGCAAGGGGACAGCCTGATAACGCAAAAGGCCAACATGGAGGTTCACTGGAGGGGGGAGTGTGGGCCGAGCCTGGGAGTGGAGATCAAAAGGTCAATGCAGTAAGTCCCGGGCATGGTGACAGGACGGGCCAGTCCTTGTGGAGACAAAAGACACTGGGAGACATGAGGCTGCGTCCAGAGCCCATGGGAAGGCAGAGAGAGGCCAGAGAGGGAACTCTGAAGAAACGCTGGGCGCTATGCAGATCAGGGTAAGCCAGGACGATTTTTTCTTCTAGCAAACTTTATTTTTGCTGAAGTCTTAGGTTTACAGAAAAATTAGAGTGCAGAAAGTTCCGTATCCTGCTCCTTCACTCACAGTTTCCTCTAGTCTTAAGAGCTTGTATTCATTACTCAGGAATATTTATGATGATGAACCAATAATGATATATTATCCACTGAAGTCCATGGTTTATATTAGGTTTACTCTGTGTTGTACTGTTCTACGAGTTTTAACAAATACATAATGACATGTATTCATCGTTACAGTATCAGACAGAATAATTTCACTGCCCCCCAAACTTTCTTTTCATCCCTTCCTCCTTGCCCCCAAATCCCTTGCGACTGCTGATCTCTTTCTCTCTCCAGTTTTGCCTCTTCCGAGATGTCATGTAGTTGGAACCATGCACAATGGAACCTTTTCAGACTACGGCCTTTGCATTTCTCTCATGTAGCAATATGCTTTGAAGGGTCCTCCACACAGGGCTTGATAACTCATCTCTTTCCAGCACTGATATTCCATTGTATGGACGTACCACAGTCTGTTTATCCATTTGGGCAGAATTCTCAGGAAGATAGGAGGCAGGAACATGGGAAGGATGGATGAAGAGAAAGCAGCAAGGGAGACAGGACAAGAGAGAAGCAAGGAGGAAGGTTTCAGAGAAGCGGAAAAACAAGCAAGAGAGATGGGCACAGAGGCCTTGAGTGGGGCGAGACAGGGGTCTTGTCACTGAGGCTGAAGGAGAGAGGCCAGCACCTCACTGAACTGATCCAGGCTTTTCTGATCTTACAGACAGAATGTCACATGGGCAGGAACTACATCAGCTTCATCCAGAGAGCTCAACACGGGGCACGTTGCGGCTCTTCAGTTAGTATTTATTGAGCCGATGAAACCTCCAAAACCTTTTCTAAATAGCCAGCTTTCTCAGACACTAGGAGACCAGTGGCCTTGAAGTCCCTGAGACTGTCATCTTGGGCATGTCTCCATGTTCAGTTGAATCCTCCATGCCTCAGGATAGGAGAAAGCGTGCCGGCACTCACCTCTTCAACTAGGAATGCATTTCTTTCTGCACCTGGCCTGGGAGATGCTCTGTGCACAGAACCAGCCCCCAGCTGTTGGGAGGCAGGAAAAGCAAGGAAGATTATACACCAGATAAAAATGGCAGTCTTGACTCAGGGTCAGAATCCAGGTCTCCACACACAGCCTCCGTGTACAGAGCGGAGAGCAAGCTGGGGAATTGGGTGCTAAAAAACAGCTGTGGGAAAATGAGCTAGCTGTGCTCTCTAAATACTCACGTCTGAAAGAATATCTGTGCAGCAAGAGCAATGCCCTGCCCTGATGTGGGAGCCCAGCCTGGCGGGTGCAGTAACAATCTGGGCAGAAGGGGATAGCTCTCCAGAGGGGCTGAAAAGTCAGCTGAAAAATCGCAGCTTCCATAAAGGTCTGCTAGTCAGAATTTACTAGCTCAGTGGCACCCCCACCTGAGGCCAGAGACCTTATCACCCAGACCCGTGTCTTGGTACAAGGTCGCAGCTTTAAATCAGGTTTCCTCCCAGAGCATAGTACCCATGTCACTTTCTCTTGGTGTGATGAAGAGGGTGAACCTGCCCAGTGAGATGCAGACCTGCTCATACCCTTCCCGTGTTTGTGTTCATGTGACTTGCACAGTCAGCACAGGGGAAGGAGCTCTCAAGAATTTGCTGCCTAAGGGAAAAAACTTGGAGGCTGCTTTGCCCAACAGGTGTTCTTCAGCGTGGGGTGCCTCCAGAGAGACATCCCACATCTTCCTCCTCTCCCCTCTGGCCATAACTAGGAGAACTGGCGATCACTGTAGACAGTTAATTACTCAAGGATGATAGAGATGGGGGCATTGGGTTGAGCAAGGAGTAGCTTCCCTTCCATCTTGAAGCCTTGTAAAAGGCATCACTGAAGGAGGAGGACTCATCTATGGAGAGAACGGCCTAGTGGTGATGCTCGCAATGTACCAGCCGCAGACTCTTCAAACACAGGGCAGCAGAAGGGGCCTCAGCAAGTCCCAAGTAATTGGAAACAAAAGCAGGGAAGGATCAGGCTCCCATCTCAGCACAGCACAGCTTTGGGGACAGCCAGCCTCACCTAACCCACCAGCATCTGGCCACTTCTGCTGCACCTGGCCTCCTTGCACATGTGAACTCCTAAGAGGAGCAGAGCTCCTACCAGTGAGTTCTCTGCATCAAAAAATGTCTATGAGAAACATACAGTATGTTTGCCTCACAAGAATCTGTCTGTTTTTATGGGGCATCTGCTATTTGGATGCTAACCAGAAAATAATTTTCATCTTATTTTCTTCCTTTTTTGCATTTGCCTTCATGCACAGAGAGGGAACTAGACACGAAAATCCAAGGGCAAATCCCAGCATTTGGTAGGAGTGGAGAGAAAGAGAAGAGAGAGCCCTGGCTGGTGTTACTGTCTGGGAATGGGATACACCTACCAGACAAACCCTCGCCCTCCCTTCTCCCTTTTATACTTTTTCTCCCAGACTGTCCAGAATGCTCCCTAGACTTAGCTCTTTTTCTCTTACTCTATGCCCTTTCTTTCTACCCACCCTATATTTATCAGCCACTGGAGCACATTTAAACATGTGAGGAGCCCCGGGGACTTGGGAGGTGGAGAAGAGGAGCAGACAGTTGATTACAGGATGCGGAGGATGCACTGGCCCTTATACAAGGAGCCCTGAATTTCCAGGGACATTAAAAAATAGACACTCATCATAGAGACACAAGCTGTGCCCTTACTGTTTATAATATTAAACTACGGGTCATCCATTCACTCATGTATTCTCTCAACCTTGGCTGATTGTGCATTGATTATATAACAGGATAGCAATACAAAACTGAGTGAGACAGCACATGGGTGAATGATGGTGGCAACAAGCACAAAGCCTACAATCTCGAATGTGAGCAGCGACCTAGAGCCTGGAGAGAGGCCTGAGTTCAACTGGGCTGATGTGTGTGCCTGAACTTGAAGGATAAGTTGGGAGGAGGAGGATCCTGGGTAGCGTGTTCCTGGCCAAAGGAGCCCAGTGCAAGAGCAAAAGCACCAAGGAAGCAGGTGGCGGTTGGAAAACCGAGGTTCAAGTAACCAGACCCCTAAGTATGCAGCCTAGGGAGATAGGTGACCCAGAGCAGGAAGCAGGGCCAGCTTGGGGTGGACTGTGGGGCCAGGGAAGGATGCTGAGGCCAAGAAGAATTACAGAAGAATTCAGACAGGAGAGGTGCATAACCAGATCTGCCTTGGCAGAAGGAAAGTTCTGGCTGAAATGTAGGTAGCACTTTGGAGGGAACAAGATAGAAGATGTGGCGAACACTTAGGAAGCTGCGACATTGAAATAGGCTAGAAATGATGTTCCTTAGACGTCTTTCTCCCTGCACACCTGGCCACCTTCAACTTCCTGTTAGAGGGGAAGGCAAACTGGTGGGGGAGAGCTTCTTGAAAATAACAGGTCTGTTAATTGCGTCATTTCCATGCTATAATGGCTTGGGCTCAAGTGATTGTCTTACCTCAGCCTTTGTTTTAGTTACTGCCACGTAAAGTCACCATCATGTAAATATTTCCTCTTGAGAGCAAGCTCGCTGTGTCTGTAATCCTACCAGCTTCCTCACAGAACTTGCCTATCACCAGGCTCAGGACCCAGGTGAGAAGAAGTTTCCTCCTTGGTTATATCAGTGGATACTTGCTCTAACACAGGGTGGCAGAATAAGGTGGCTCCCTAGAGAAGATCAATGGCCATTAAGTGTTCACTTCTTCATTTCTCTTCACTATAGGACTGTGCTCAATTTTAGCTTTATTTCACAGGAAAAATGTATGATTGTTTAAGCCAAAGCAGAATTATTTTCAAATACTCTAGGGCAAATTCTGGAGCGAGCTGCCTACCAATTGTTAGCTGTGGACATTGGGGAAGAACTTCATCTCTCTGTGACTCAGTTTCCACATGTAAAATGAGATCCTTGTATTGCCCACCTGTTCTAGTTTTCTGGGGCTGCCATATCAAGCTACAACTAGGTAGCTTAAACAACAGAAATACATTGTCTCACAGTTCTGGAGACCAGCAATTCGAAATCATGGCGTCGGAAGGGTTCTCTTCGGAGGGCTGGGCGGAAGAATTTGCTCGATGCCTTCTTTGTTGTTTACCACCAATCTTTGGTGTTTCTTGACTTGTAGAAGCATCACCCCCATCTCCAGCTTCATCCTCATGGGGTGCATGTGTCTGTTTCCACATTTCTCCCTTTTATAAGAACACTAGTCATATTAGATTAGGACCTGCCCTAATGACCTCGTCTTACCCAATTATATCTACAATGACCCTTTTACAAATAAGGTCACATTCTGAGGTATTGCGTGTTAGAGCATCAGTGTATTAATTTGGGGTGAGGGGGCACAATTCAACCCCAACACCTTCTGAAAGAGTTTTCAGTGAGAATTAAATGAGCTAACTTAGAACAGTGCCTGGCATTTAGAATGCTCCTAATAAATGCTACATTATTCGAGGTCTAAATAAAAAACCTCCCAGGACAGTGGAAGGCCTTGAGAGTCAGCTAGTTTGTGCCACCGTGGCATTCCCAATTAATTTATGGGTTGTGTCTTTTTGATTGATCAGAGTTTGTGCCACACCAGTGTGTATTCTGAATAATATTACTGGCTAAAAGGTATGAGATGAGAAGGGTATGAGACCCAGTGAGTTCTGATTTTTCTTCCCCATTTTCCAAGCTGTGCATACCGTACATGGTGTATAATGTAGCTGTTCATGGAGGTTGGCATGGGGGGAAACTGCTGTTTCCTTTAGAGGGGAACTGATGAAGGTCCTGTCCTGATAAGCCCACAAAGGCAAACTTCTCGGTGTCTGTGGATCAGTCCTGTGAGGCGGGGTGGGTCACACACTGAGCCCTGGAGCTGGAGCTGGCTGGAGTACGTCCCTCAGGGACTGACCCGACTGCCGGAGGAGCAGCTGAGGAGAGTACAAGTGTCCGCTCACCTCGGCTTACCTAAAAATCAGTCCTTTAAAAATAAATAAGTTGTGTTGATTGCTTGAGTGATGGTTAAGCAAATCAGGTGGTCCCAGATGAATCCCAGGTAAAGAAAGATAAAAGGAATTATCAGAAAGTGAGCTGCTGATATTAGCAAGAGCCAGACCTGGAGAGCCCGGTAGCTTCTTGGTGAAGTTTCTTGGCAGGGCAAGTTTCTTCTTCACGAGCCCCTGACAGCGCTGGCCCCAGCATCTGCTTGGCAAAGGAGGTAGCTAAGACAACAGGCCAAAGTCAAGCTGAGTTGCCAAGGACAAAAATGACTAGGGATATGCAGTTTATGTGGGCGAAGATAGCACAAGAGTTGTTGTCCTCAGAGGGGGCTGTGATGGAGCTGACTCTGCCTCTGACTGACTCATCTCAGAAGCATGGACTCCCTGACCTCCAAGGCCGCAGCAGTGGAGCCTTCTCCCTCTTGCTTCTCGAGTTCCTACATCTCGTTTCACTGGGTAAACAGAGAAGCTTCTATGCTACTGTAGGAAAATCCTGGACTGGATTGGAGGCAGGATGCCTGCTCTGACTCTGCTATCCCAAAGCTGTGTGACCTTACACAAGTGGTTTGACCTTTCTGGGCTCAGTTTTTCCTCTATTATTTGAGAGGCTTAGAGTCATGAAAATCCAGTCCAGTCCATTTCATAGCTAAGGAATCTGAGGGTACAGAGTTAAGAGACTTACAGACACAGAGGGGGGTTTTTTGTTGTTGTTGTTGTTTTTGAGACAGAGTCTCACTATGTCACCCTTGGTAAAGTGCCATGGCGTCTACCAGCAACATCTAGCTCTTGGGCTTACGAGATTGTCTTACCTCAGCCTTCCAAGTAGCTATTTTTTGTTGCAGTTGTCATTGCTGTTTAACTGGCCCAGGCTGGGTTAGAACCCACCAGCCTGGGGATATGTGGCTGGCGCCATAACCACTGTGCCACAGGTGCCCAGCCCAGACACAGAGTTAATGATGGACAAGGAACCTGGAACTCAGGAGTCTCGACTGCCACCTGGAACCAATTTTGTTAATAATCATGATCCTTCATCTGTGGGTAGTGTCAGACATGTACATTCACTCCTCACACAACCTTCCGAGGTGGGTATTCTTATGCCCGTTCTACAGATGAGGGGACCGGCTTGCCCAGCATCCTCCAGCTGCTGGTCTGGTGTGTGTCCTGCCGTACACCAGCTGCCTCCAATCACCCTCAGAGCATCCTGGCCACATGCCACCATGGGTGCCCTGTTTTAGGCAGGCAACAACCCCACCCAGCAGGAGCAGTCCTCCTTATCTGATTCCCGAGAGCAGGCACGTTCATCACAGGGGTGAAGATACTTACGCTAAGCAGCTGCAGAATGCTGGCCTTCATCTTCCCAGTGGGAATGACTTTAAGTGGAAGAAAGAGATTCTTAGCAAGAATATTTTTTATATCTGATACTAGAAATTAACTTCTTAATGAAAAGCAGAGCAGAATGAGTCACTTAGGGCCACCATAGCCAGGTGGCTTGGTGTTTACATTGGCTCTCCCACACTCTCCCTCACCCCATCACCATTGACTTAAAGAGCCAGGTGCATCAGATCACAGGTGCCCTAATCAGGGTAAGCACCTGTTAGGGTAGGCTAAGGTGCCTCCTCTGGGTACACTGAGGCCTCAGTAAGGCATCAGTGGTTCCCCTGAGTGAAGAAGATATGCCATCTAAGATCTCTCCACTGTGGGTCTAGATGAAGTCATAGTCCAGATGGTTTGGCAGTATCTGCCAGCATGACAGCAAGTCTCGACGAGCATCAGGTCAATGTCACGCTGGGGGACAACCTCTAGGAGAAGTTATTCGTACTTGTTCACCAACCTCACCCAATAGAAATACCACATGAGCCATAAATGTAATTGTAAACTAAAAGAAACAGGTATAATTAATTTTAATAATATATCTCATTTGTTCCAGTATATCCCAATAGCATTTCAATGTGGGATAATATAGTGATTAAAGAGATCTATTCTTTTCTCTTTTTCATGAAGTCTTTGAAGTCCAGTGTGTATTTTACACTGACAGCATACCTCAATTTGGACCTGATACATTTCAAATGCTGTATATAGATGCACATGTGACAATTGACAAGTGTAGGGATGGCACATGTCCTGTGTGCTAGACAGAAAAGCTTGATAGGTGTTTTGAACTCTGTGGTCTCTGAGGTCCCCTTATATCCTGAACAGAAACCAGTGTGGCAAAATTCAGTCACCACTCCCAGCCTTCCACCCAGCCCCTCACCACAAGCAGTCAACAGGCTAATGTCAGACAAAGACAGCTGGTTGAATCTGGATAAAACTGCTCTAGTTCCTTGGTAAGCCTCTATCTGTAATTCCCAGCAGTGTATACAGATGGAATCCCTGCCTTCTACTAAAGTGATTGCCCCTGCTAGGAGTTCCATAGTTAATTATTAACAACCAAATAAATTCATAGTGAATCAGAGCTGGGTCAGGCTACAAGGCTTGTGTGTCTTCTAGGAGTGCATTTCCATGAGGACTTTGTCCCTGTCGGGTCCCTCCTCATCATTCAGAGACACACAAAATCAGTGAGCTTGGAATTTTAGTAAAAAGAGACCCAAGCCTAAAACCTCAGGAAACTAATTTGGAATGAACATTTCCTACTTGACAGATGTCTGGGGAGAATAATATCACACTGTCTTGGAAGGAGCTGGAATAGTCTGGCTAGACCTGTGGAGTGTTTAAATAGAATTTTGTTCATTAGTATAAAATAACTAAATGATGGTAAGCTCTTAGGGGATGGGATATACTGGTTCCCATTACAGGGATACTACATTCACCATGAAATCAGCACCTCCCGGAATTTAGGTTGGGAGGGATCGTGGGCATTGATGTTTCTCTGTGTATGGATGAGGCATCAGAAATGAAGAGAGCAAGACCAACGACTTGTAGGTGACTATGCTTCCTGCTCCAGGAGGGCTGAAATCACAAGGACGCTTCACAATGTCCCGTAAGGGTTGTTTCTCTAAAGTCCTTCCAACAGGTCCTGGAAATTTTGTTTATGCAAAACAAAACTTTTCTTTGCGGATCTAATCCAAAGGTGGACTTTGATCTAAGTCATGCCAAAATACCATCATTCTAAACTAGTAAGACCTACACTGGCTGAGCATTTGCTATATTTGTGGCACTGTGCTGAATTTAACCAAACAATGCCATTTTCTCATGTGTAACAGTCATACCTCCTAGGTGCCTGACTTACTGACTTAACTCCTAGGTGCCTCATGGACACCTATGTTTTCTGGAAAATTAAGTAAATGCATGGACAGTGTGTAGAACTGCTCCACCCCATCTTCTGGGCAGCCTCAGTGAGTTCCTGCTTTGGGCCAAATGGAATCATGCTCTTTGAGGAAGGGAAGTAGGTAAGGTACAGGCAGGGTTGGCCTCGCCAGTGGACACAGTGTGAGTCTGTGTGGTACAGTGGGTCCTATGCTCATGCCTAATCTACCATTTGTCCACAGGACTGTTTGGTTGGTTGGTTGGTTTCTATCTTGATAGTTTAAGGGTCCTTCATTTAAACTCAAATAAACTTTTAGTCAGCCAACAATTATCAGGAATTCTTTTATATCTTCCCAGGAATCTAAAAGAACAAGATCTTACAGGTAAGGGCACAAGGAAAAGGCAACATTCCAATGCCTTGAAATTCAGACCATAAGTAAAGGGGTCATTTGACATCTGGCCTCATCCTCTCTAGAATGACTTTTCCCATAAAAATAAATTCAAGTCATCATAGGGCAGTATTCTCTCAGGTGAGAGCAATACTTTGAAAACTCTTAGGCTCTGTGTGAGTGGAGTCCTTCAAATACCATCCTTGTTCCTGTTTTCTCAGAAACATGCCAGCTTCCAATGCTGAGGCTCCCACACTCCACTCAGTTGTGGGACCTCTAACTAAATCAAAACTACTCACATGTCAGCATGTGGGTCAACAGCCAACCACAGATGAATTAACATAGGACCAAAATTTTATTTGAGCTCTATGGCCCTTTTACCAATGTGAATTAAAGGGAAAAAAATACCTGGAGCCTAAGGGGCCCCATTTTCTGTATTCTGGAGACCCTCGGATTTGGCTAAGTTGAATGAAGCACCTGTGATGGGCTGCTTGAGAGGGAGACCGAGGACTTTGGATCAGACTGCACTCTCCTGCCATAGAAGGCACACCATGGGCCTGCCAGCTTCACTGGAGGACCCAGGATTTAAGACATGGACATAGCAAGACACCTGTACCCAAGTCTGTGAGATGCCTTTGACAAGGGACATTGACAACTCACAAGTCTGTCCAGTGGAGGGGGGAGGGGCGACAAGGAAATCTCTGGATAAAACCAGAGACTGAGAATTAGTTGGGATGTTGTTTCCTGTAGGAATCCCCAGAGGAACACAAGGGCTGGCTACTCTTCAAAAAACTGTCACGTGAAAGCAGGAGTAGAATATTCTTCTTTTATCCAAATAACAAAAGTAGGAGCGGTGAAAGGACTTCATAGCAGGGCCAGGTCTTCCCAGCAGTTGGAGCTGGCTGCGGTGAATGGGCATGTGCGGATGATACCTTCCTGGGACTTGTGCTCATGCCGGCTGGGAGCGGGAGGGCAGTGGCCAAGGAGGTGAAGAGGGATGCTGTTCCTCGGCAGGTTGGACTAGAGAATTTCTCAGGTTGTTGTTAACGATAAGAATATGGTTTTGAGGCTCGGCGCCTATAGCTCAACCGGCTAAGGCGCCAGCCACGTACACCTAAGGTGGCGGGTTTGATTCCCCAACCCGGACCCGCCAAACAACAATGACGGCTGCAACCAAAAAATAGCTGGGTGCTGTGGCGGGCGCCTGTGGTCCCAGCTACTTGGGAGGC
>NW_003852458.1:3576519-3588431 GCF_000181295.1 Otolemur garnettii | reverse complement strand
CAAAAAAAAAAAAAAAAAAAAAAGAATATGGTTTTGAGACATTTTTTAAGTACATAATAAATAAACATGGGTGTATGGTCTCTAAACAGGAAAGCTATGAAGGTTGCAATGTATTTTTAAAATATTTTTTGAAGGCCAGGCATGGTCTCACCTGTAATCCAAGCGCTCTGGGAGCCTAAAGCAGTTGGATCCCTTGAGCTAGCCTGAGCAAGAGCGAGATCTCCTTTCTAAAAATAGCTGGGCATTGGGCAGCACCTGTGGTGCTGTGTAGGGCGCTGGCCCCATATGCCTGAGGTGGCGGGTTCAAACCCAACCGTGGCCAAAAACTGCAAAAAAAAAAAAAAAATAGCTGGACATTGCAGCAGGAGCCTGTAATCCTAGCTACTCGGGAGACTGAGGCAAGGGGATCACTTGAGCCTAAGAGTTAGAGGTTGCTGTGAGCTATGATGCCATGGCACTGTACTGAGGGCAACAAAGTAAGAAGTTATTGGATCATAAAACTCAGTGACCAGTATGGGTAAGAGCATGGGTTGTAGAAGCCAAGCCCTCAGGGGTTCAAATTTTGCCTCTGCCCATATTAACTTCCTGAACTTGGGCAGGCTCCCTCACTGATTCATGACTTCACTTTTGTGGCTGGAGATAGAAATGATAACCCTTACCTCCTACTGATACTGCAAGTCTGCAGTCAGTTAACACACCTAAAACACTGGAACTATGCCTAGTACACCGTGAGCCCTCAGCATATGTTAGTGATAATTATTAAGAGAGGAGAATCAATATTATTTCTTAAGCTGATGATAGAATTTAAACCACACTGCCTCAGCTTGCAAGAAAAAAAAGCATAACCCTCTTAGTTCGTGGTATAATGAAAAAGTTAAATATGTTGGCTTTTTGTCGGTAATTTATCATAAAACAAGGTTTTTTGTTTTTTTTTAAGGGGCCAATTCAGAAATGGTAAATTCTGTCAGTGGAGTGAATAGCAGCTAGTGCCATGACACAAAGGAAAGCAATCAGTCAAGCCTATTGGTTGTTTGCAGTAGTGAAGCTTACAAAATTGGGTTACTGCAAAGCCCCTGGGATTTGCACTGTTTGCTGTGGCTATGCTATGGCCTTTCTGTTCCCCGAGAGAAACAAAAATCAAGGTCTCCTCCAGAAAGCGCCCCTGCCCCAAGGTTGGCAATGTGGCAACATCTAGTTGACAGCCTAATTATCCCTACCGCAGGTTGTTTTCTTATCATAAGAAGCACTGGTTGACCGGGGGCAAAGGGGAGAAAAAAGACCAAAGAGGACTTATGTTTCTCTTAAGTCCTCTTGGGACTCACCTTAGGAATTGCCTGTTTGCTCTGAGAGGTGGTATTAGGGGTCCAGGAGCCATTTGCCCCCCTTTGATTCTTCGAATTTACCAAGCTCTGGGTTCTAAGCCCGTTACTGAGCTGGCTGCTACTGAAAGGAAGAGGAGAAAGAGCCCAAAGGTTTCTCTTAGGACATATTATGCATCTCTTGAGATCCTGCCTGCTCGTTTGTCCAAATGAAATCCATCACTGGGGAAACATCAGAGGCCTCCTCCTGGTGAGCAAAATGTTTTCCAGTCCTCCGAGTGACATCACTTTGTTTCTGTGTGAAATAAAGCAGCTCTGTCCTAATGCTAAATGATCAATTGCTTGTGACGAAGCGAGCTTATTTCATGCTCTCAGCAAACACAAGGAGACCACAGATAACCCCAGATGGTCTCTTTGGAAACTGGATGGTGCCAAGAACCAAGAACAAGCAGTTAAATTGATTTCTTTCCCTTTGGATTGTCTATAAAATCAACATTATTAAGAAATGCTAAGAACTGTTATGCTTCATTAGCATGCTCCAGGGCACGATTCAGTGCTCGGCTAATATGTGTGAATCAGCCACATACACCATCTCCCAGGACGCTCCTAACTGGTATGTTGGTTCTTCTCTTCAGAGTTTGAGTGAGAATAAAATACAGGCTAGAATCTTCAAGTGCGAGGTAGAAGTTATTTCCACTGATTGTCTTCTCCTTTGTTGCTTCTTCCTCTGTCGTCTTTTTTTTCTTTTATTATTAGTAATACTAGCAGTCGAATCCATCTGCGTGAAAGTCTATTGGTGTATGGAACATTGTGTAACCATCTACAGAGGGGAAAAAATATTTCTGTGAGCAGTAATACTCTGGGAGGCACTATCTGACCAGCTGACTCTGCGACGTAGACTCAGACAGAATCAGAGCCTCAGTTTCTTTAGGTCAACACTTACAGCTTGTTCTTGACCTAACACATGTATAGATGGTGGTTAAATTCAGCAAAATTTACAAAACTTTCATTTGTCTGGAAGATTCTACTTACTCATCTGTATAGAATGCCCACCCAGTCCCTGGCTGTGAGACCATGGGCCAGCATGGTAGTCTCTCCCAGGCAGAAAATACATCATCAAAACATTCAGTGGGAGATGGCAGGACATGAGTCTGAGGTAATACGATTTCCTCAAATCCACACTCAGTCATATATTGTAATCTGTCAAGTCTACTTAATGATACTTGAAGACCCTACAATGGCTCTCAGGACCACCAGAAAAATATCTTCAGAAAAACGTGGAGAAACTCTTACATTAGTGAGGACCAATGAAGAGTGTAATACAGACAACTTCTACTTACACCTTGTTGCCAGGGGTCTTTCTCTGCTAAGAACCTTTCCTGCATAAAAAGGCTTTAAGATCTGTTCATGTTAATCAGCAAAAGAGATTTACCGGGTTGAATTATCTTAGCCTTCTCTCTATTCCTTCCTTCACAAAGAATTGAACTTGATCTGTAAATGAGTTTTGATGTTATGAGAATCGGGCACAATAAATTGTGTTATTAAACCTGCTAAGGGGTGGAGAAGGGCTCTTCTAGAAGAGTAACATAGTCTGAGGGGCTGCTTTTGCTTAATAGGCATCTGCCTAGAAATGATTCTGAATTTAATGGTTACACGAAATAATTGAAAATCAGTATAACCACACAGCACCTCTCCCTGCAACTTTCCTGAAATTAAGGGTCCCAAATCACTCTTCCCTCACTGTTGCTTCACCTTCCAGAAGGTCTGGATCACCCTTCTATTAGGTCAGTGTTTTTCAACCACTTTTATCTCAAGGCACACTTGAACCTGTAGTTAACCTTCCCTGGCACATTTCAATTATGTTGATAAAAAAAAAAAATAGTAAGAAAAAGAATACATTTACTGTGATTTGAACTTCTTTAAAAATAATTTAATTAATGATCTTTAAAAATCCTTCCAGCACACCTAAGACCCTCTCCTGGCACACGAGTGCAGTGCAGCACATCAGTTGAAAATCACTGTATTAGACTAACAGCTCAACTCTTCATGCCTAAGTGATGTGCAACAATGTCAGGATTAGTAAGCATGACTGCAGGAAGTTTTATCCCCTAATGAAGAATGCCCTTGGTTAAATACATCAAACGGCCAGTGGAATTCCAAGGTGAAATTTGTCAGAAGTTAACTGGTTGCTTCATATTCACTGCATATTCCAAGGAGCTATTAGGAAAAAAATTTATTCCCCAGAGCCTTGGGAATTGGCCATTTTAGGTCATAGCTGGATGTGCTCCTCATTACTTTTGCCCAAGGACATACTGATTACCAATATGTTTTTAAATATCTACTATAGTCCCTCTTCTCAAAAACACTTTCAATCTTGAATTGAGAAGGTAGGAGGTCTGTACCCTCCTAAAACAATTAAATATTCAGAGTAACATGCAATAAATGTCAAATATCCTATTTTTGAAGACCATGGAGGTGTGCTGTGTGAAGTCACTGGGGGACCCACCAAGTAGCTGCTCCCTAAGTACTTACAGTGATAGACAGTAATTTGTCTGCTCACATGCTTATTGTGCCACCATGCTGGGCTGGAAGCTTTGTGAGGGTAGGTCCCTATCTCATCTATTGCCAAATCTGTTTGTTCCCTTGGTCTGTAACTAGCAATCAGTAAGATTGTGATGTGAATGAAGCTACAGAGAGAAAGTACATATTGACAGATGGGCAAAACTTTTACAGACATAGATGTCTAATGGCAGGATGAACAGGTATACCAGGACCAGAAGTGAGGATTAGCATGGCAAATATATCCTATCACTCACCCAGCAAATGGTCAGCAAATCTGTCACCGTGCTTAGGCATGGAGACCAATCTGTACTGAGTGAGATGAGGCGGGAAGTGGTTGGGATCGTAAGCTATAGAGGATAGAGTTCATCAGGTGTGATGAGCCTCGAGACCTTTGTCTCAAAAACAGTGAAAATCAACAAAAAGATGTAAGGTAAGGAAGGTCAACAAGATACTGGAACGTCCCAGAAGTTCCTACAACATTGGTGCTAGAAGATGGTTCACTACTGATCAAAACATTATCCAGGTTGCAAACACTAAGAAATGCTGTTTTAAAACTCTAAAAGTGAGGTATATAGTCACACAGTCAGAATTTCCAGGACTGAATTATATTTGCGCTTAATATTGTTCAATTTTTGCTTAATCAATATATTGACATTAATAGCGCTTTAGAATTTTTCTTAAACATAAATTTTTTCTTTAAATATGATATTTCAAAAAATGTTTAGTATATTTTTGATGTGGTTTTGATAAATTCATAGACAATAAACCTTTCTATTAGACTTCCACTTCGTAATCCAATGGGATAATGGGACTCAGTCCAGCATATTAAACTCATCATGGAGCCAACGTTGCTAGTGCACCTCTGATCCATTACATTTTACATAAAGTCAGTGTGCTACACATAATTAGTACTGTGGTCTATTCTGCCCTATGATGTTTTCTATGGAACACGCAGCAAATATTTTGCATTTCTATCTATGCATTCAGATTTTACCTACCTCTTAATCTTTTTTTGGTTACAAGATAGTTCTTTCTTAGCTCATATGACCACCTTCAGTCCCCATGAATCACGAAAACTACAAAGCAATCTCCAGATACTCACCTCTAGATGTGCAGTGTTCATGATACGTAAGAGTCAAGCATATGCAGCATCTAAGAGCAAATGGAAGACAAAAATTTCCAGAGAAACACTCCTTAATATCCTCTTTCCTGAAGGCTTTGTTTGCAAATGAATGGCAAAAATCTGGTTTCCAAAATGAAACTTGGAACAGTAAAAAGGCAACCCAACTTTAAAATGGGCAAAGGGATCTAAGTAGACATTTCTCAAAAAGTTATGAACAAATGGCCAATTAGCACCAGAAAAGATGCTCAAGATCACGACTGATAAGAGAAAATACAAGTCAAAATCACAATGAGTCACCTCCTCACACCCACTCGGATGACTATAATAAAAAAAGGAAGGCAGTAACAAGTGCTGGCAAGGATGTGGAGACGTTAGTTTCCCCATACCTCGTTGGTAGACGTGTAAAATGGAGCAGGCTTTTCAGAAAATAGTTTGACAGGTCTTCAAAAGGTCAGACAGAAAGTTATTACTATATATGGCCCAGCAATTCAACTATAGACAAATACTCCCCAAACTGAAGACAGGCACTCGGATACTCAAACAAATCCTTGTGCATAAATGTTTATAGCAGCATTATTCACACCATCCAAAAGGTGAAAACAACTCGTGTCCACCAATGGATAAATAAAGAAAATGCAATGATCCACACATTAGACTGTTATTCATCCATAGAAAAGAATAATGACGTACTGATTCCTGCTAGCATGCGGATGATCCTCAAAAGCATTATAGTGAATAAAAGGAACCAGTCTCAAAAAAACCATATATCTTACGATTACGTTTATGTGATATGTCTACAATGGGTGAATCCACTGAGACTAAAAGTAGTTTACTGTCTTCCAGGAGCTGGGGGAGGCAGAATTAAGGAATGCCTGCTGACGGTTACAGCCTTTCCTTTGGTGGTGACTAAGTTGATCCAAAATTGATCGCAGTAATGGATGCATAACTTTGGAATGTGCCACAGAACACTGAATTGTATACTTTACAAGGCTCAATTTTGAATGAGATCTTTAATTTAGAAAATTAAAAAATGTTAAGGTTGGAATTAATGTTGATTCTTTTGAAGCAGATTAGTAAGTATAGAAATTGGGTTTTGGTTCTAGGAAAAGCCATGAAAAAAATGTAATTAGGAGACATTATACTCAAAGAGATTGATTGGTCACAGAAAATTGGGAGAGAATTAGATGATAACAAGAGAGAATATATGGAGAGACTAAGCAGAGTTTTTTGTAAAAAAAAAAAAAAAAAACTCAGGTGTATAGACATGGGGGTCCTGTGTGCATGTGTATCTATAATATTATACATGAAATATTGTAATATATACAGGGTGGCTATAAAGTTCATGTGCAGTTTTAAGTCACACACTATTTTAAATTGAACATGAACGTTATGGCTACCCTGTATGATGGACATGTACGTTCACATTGGAAATATTCTCAAGGAGTATATCACCAAATGTTAAGAATTGTTGTCCCTGTTTAATAGGATTTCAGGTGATTGAATCCTGTTCATCCTTCCTTCTGAATATTTTCTAACTTAGTGTGCAAAGAGCATATAATATAGCTGAACAGTCAGAAAAAGAAAGTGAGTGTGGAAGGATTTTGCTAGTAAAAGTTGTAAAAGTATGGGCAGTGTTTGAAGTCTTCTTAATGACTGATATCCCACTAGAAAAGGCCAGTACTCACATTGGGAGAGAATCAGCCTGAACAAGGAGAGCTTCCCTTGCAGAACAGTTTGGCATGAAACCACCTCTGAAATGCTAAGGTGTAAAAGACTTAGAAACTCTCAAGGCAAAGCACGTGAGTGACCTTTTCCCCTTGTTCAACAGAGCCTCCCAAGTTTGAGGCATCCATCTGTGCTCTCCATAACCACTGCCTGCTGGGCCTAGCACAGATCTATCCACCTGCTATCTATCTATCTTTCTATCATCTATCTTTAATTGGAATATGTCTACAAAACAGTTGCCACCTAAAAGTAATGAAAATTCATTTGCTAAGTCATAGAATAACTTTTATACCTCCTATAAATTGTACCACATGAGCTAAGCTAACCTTGACTCTCTGAGTTTACAGTCTGTTCAGGTGGGAGCTGGGGAGGAACTTGTCCAAGTAAGACAAGCCCCATAGACTTTGTGGCGCTCAGGGTGGGGCTCTTACCAGTCATTTTCCATCTGAGCTGGAGGACAGAGAAAAGAGCTTCATCCTAAAAGAGTTCACAGGGGTAAAGTCAAGGGGGTCGGTCCTAATACAGGCCACAGAAATAAGGGCCTAGTCATGCAACATGGGTTGAGAAGCCCGAAGGGGTTGGGCTTGGCTGTAGGGAAAGGGCCTGGCCATAGGGAAGGGGAAGGGATTCACACACTAGGTAGAAACAAAGGGGCTTGGCTATAGGGAATGGGGCTTGGCCGTAGGGGAGGGGAAGGGATTCACTGAAACACTAGGTGGAAGAAAGAGAGCAATGGTGCACAGGACAAAAGGGCAACATCTACATTTGTGCCTGGCATCCGGCTAGAGAATGTTCACAGAGTGTGGTTTGGAAAAGAAAAGCAGGGGAAACACTTTGTTGTCCATCAGCAGGTATGAACAATTTAAGTGTTTTCAAGAAATTAAATTTTCAGCAGAGGAAATTAATAAACCAACACTGTGTATGTCAACATAAAAAAACAAAAACAAACAAATAAAAAAAAAACCGCTACCCTTTCACAGAGGCCTTTTAACAATAATTTTCTTCTTTCAAATTTATTTCACAATTTGTTTACCAAAGCCTCAGTGTAAATGTCTTCCAATTGGACGTGGCATGTTTTGAAGGAGGTAAGAAGTAGGAAATTTATAGTTGCCAAAAATGAGAGAGGAGCTGACATGAATTTAAGTTCTGACTGGAAGGCCCTTCTTGCCAGAGGCCTCGGAGGAGGGCTGCTTTCTGGATTGTTTCCCAATATTTTCCTTAACAAAGTGCCGCAGACTTCAGACCAGTCTTGCCCCTTGAGCTGCTGGATGATTCTGCCAAATCCTTTAGAACTGAGGGTGCAGGGTCCAGGAGACCTGCTTTGGGTTCTTCTGTGCTAGGCTGACTCACTTCCTAGGGAACACAATCAAGGCTGAGGACGAGAAAAAGCAGCTGATGAATAGACCCTATGCTCAAAAGAATCTCTCGGTTTTGTCTGCCAGACATTCTACCATGGCAGTGAAGGTTTTCTAGATCATAAGAGGCTCTCACAAAACACGGACCCACCCTCGGGGGCTGTTGAATTTGATCAGCCAACATCTGCGTAGGTGTCGCTGGAGAATAAGACTTCGATAGGTTACACTGAGGTGGGCTGAGCAGGGCGGAGGCAGAACCAGGGCAGAAGGGGTGAGCAGTGTGAAGGCAAGGGTGGGGAAAAGACATCTTTTGCCGATCAGACAATGTTTTTCAAGGCTAATTTTTCTAGAGACCCTCTTAACAACAATTGCAATGCCAAACAAAAACCACACAAACCAAAAATGAAAAGATATTCTTAAACCCCACAGCATAAGTATCACAAGCCATCTTCTCATCATCCTGGTTGAAAAGTCAAAATGAATTTATTACATTGTTCACAGAACCAATCCCGGAGCCAGAACTTATTTCTCCTTAAAGTCTTAACACTCTGCTCAGAGCAAATTAAGAAAGTACAGCCAGCGGTAGAGACAGATGCCGTGTCTCCACTGTTGCTCAGAGGCAGCAGGGCCTGGGGGAAGCAGAGAGAGCTCAGGCTTCCACCTCTGTAGGGAGGACTGAGCAGTCTCCACAGGAAGGGTCTCCACAGAGAAGAGCTTGATAATAGCACTCTACAAAGGTGTGAGCAGAATATTCAAAACCACAGGAGAATTTAGAATCAGGGTTAGTGACTCTAAGGATCCAGGACCAACCCATGCCTGAAGGGTCAGAGGGTTGGAAGAGCCACCACAACCCCAGAAGGGAGAGTTTGTGGAAAAAGCTCAAGGTGACTCCACAGCCAGATAGCAAGGGGATCAATACCCCCAGCCTCGCTCCTTCCCCCACCCCCACACTCAGGAGGTCTAAGACTCCCTGTGGGAGAAGGCCATCTTGGACGTCTGAAGACAAGAGCCCAGTCCACAGCTCAGAACAGCAAGTGGGTGAAGAGGGGAGGGCTAGGGGAAGACATTCAGCACAGCAGGTGTCCCAGTGACCAGCCCGGTCGTGATGCAGTCACTGGAGTCCATGCATCCTGCTTGGAGCATTTAAGACACCTCTAAGATACTCAGCCTGCTTTGAGTCTCCCGGGACACACACCTAGTTTCTGAAATCACTCCTCAAAGCTGCCCAAGCCCTTTGCTGTGAATGGGAATAAAACAGAATAGTTCGCTTTCAGTGTTAATGTAACTTATTGAATGTGTAGTCCAGCCTAGCTCTGGTTTAAGAAGCCTTGGTGTTTCAAAATATATGCCTAAGTGAAATTATTTGCATCACTAAAAGTTAATTCTTTACTGTTTCAAAAAGTAAAGGTTCATTAAAAGATACTTCCTATACTGGGATTAAGGGGTGTTTAGAAATCCATCATGGTCCTTAGGAAAGAAATTTTAAGGGATTGAATTTAAGCAGGCCCCAGACACACACCTCCATGTCCCACAGCCCACACGGAGATTCAGCACCAAAGCCACACCTTACATTACTCAAAATACTCCTTGTTCCAGTCAGCAGGTATCCACCACCCAAGCTCTCAAATTTTTCCACTGCTGGTTTTTTCATTTCTTCTTAAATCCTTCTCCCCTTTCTGTCCTGGACACCATTAGCCAGCCATGACCTTTCCCCAGTCTAGCACAGCCAGGTGCACCTGTTTCTGTGTGATCAGTGCCCAGGAGACACCAGTGGCTAAAGAGTTTGAACATCACCCCTGATCACCTAGGAGTTACCGAGGTGATACTCCTCACCTGTGGAGAAAAAATCCCAGGCCACTCTCACAGAAGCTGTGACCTCACACTTAGCATCAAGCACACCCTTCTGCAGCCCATGCCTCCTGTGTTTCTAGGGCTGAGCATACTGAATAACAGCTGTCTCCCCAACGGCTAACCAGTGGACATTTTTGTAAATTTCTCTGTATTAAATCCCAATGCCTCTCTAAGGACAGATCCTGGGACTTCCAAGTTGATGTGTAAACCAGAGCTGTTATCATTGTTTGTTTACTCTGATTTCCTGTGGTCTCTTGTTTGTTGCTGATCTTGAAGTTGTCTGACACAGTAATTATGCAGGATTTTTCCAGAATGGCTTTAGCACCAGTTAAAGAATTATTGTTCAGCACCCATTAGTTCTATGGCTCAACAAGTTCTGGGGATAAAATGAGATCCCATATAAAAGCAAAAACAGGAAAAAAAAATAGCAAACAAACAGAAATAAGCTAAGAAAGAAAAAACGAAATCCACTTTTCAGTACTAATAAGCAATTTTTCCCTGTCATCAAATATTAAGCCTTCACAAAAGCAGACACTTTGTCCATTGGTTCAATATTTTATTCTTAGTGCCTATAACAAAACCTGGCATATAGTTGGCACTCAATATAAGTTTATTTAGTGAATTGATTAAATAAAGTAGACTCAGCTCTGACCCTTCTGCTAAATCTGTGCTAAAGCAGAAGTAGCTGTTTCAGGGCATGTTAAATTTTGAGGTCAGTTCATTTATTCCCACATTTATAGGCAAAGGGGATTTACTTCTATTTTAAAGCAAACGAAATGGTGCTAACAAATAAGAGCCATAGGAAGAATTATCCATCCTCTGCTCGCAACCACCCACTGCCTCAGTCCAGGCCTCACAGTAGCCCCTTCACTGAAGGTATGAGATGAACTTCCAATGACGCTTGAAGTATAGTCTCAACATCATGATCAGTTATTTTCCTCAGATTTAAATTTTGCAATCAAAATGCACAGTGTACACACTGTTGCGTATGTTGTAGCATATAGCATGGAGCTTATTTCAATTTGGATGATTTCTTAAATGATGAATTGTGAGATCACAATTAT
Organism: Otolemur garnettii; assembly: GCF_000181295.1. Lineage (NCBI taxonomy): Eukaryota > Metazoa > Chordata > Mammalia > Primates > Galagidae > Otolemur > Otolemur garnettii. Next base: position 3,577,432 of record NW_003852458.1, on the reverse strand, counting down.
GTATTCTCAACAGAATCTCCTGACTGAGCTGAAATTTACATTTTTGTAAACATCCATGAAATAGCTTTACTCAATGAGATTCCATAATGCCATATCAAAGGAAATCAAGTGGTTGCTTCTAAAAGAAATACTCCTTGCATACGAAAATAGTGAGCAGCACACAGGAAACATGCTATAGAAGAATTTGGACAGGCACCTCAGGTTATTAGCATTAAAAATGCTAAACACAGACAAGGCACGTGAACGAGCCACCTTGGGAGATCTGTATAGAAATGGAGAGTGTTCCATGCCACCTGGCAATTTTGGTTATTCAGTGAATACTAAGTGATGTCCAAGAGTCATGTAATTCAGAAAGTCTAGAGCAAGAAATAAGACAGAAGCCGATTTTAGTCGGTAGTGACAAATCAATAATTGGTTGGAGATCTTCCACACTATTTCCTCGTAAGGATCATTGCTAAAGTTGTAGTGACCACACAGAGGCTCACGATTGCAATGATCAAAGAGGACATGCTACTGAAGTCATGGGAGGGGTGCAACATAGTTCCCTGATGGTTTAGCTTTTGGTAGAGACCCAGTCCACACTTACCATGAAGTCGTGTCCTCAATATTAATTTGCATCATTAAAATGACCATTGTTCTGTTAGCATTTTCTTAAGATATCGTGGATCACTCTCAGGAACTAGAAGCTGGAGTGCAGAAATTAGGGATATTTTTTATTGACCTATTACATCAAATACCACTTAAAAGCCTGAAATGTCTTTTTACCTTGCTGATGAACCAATAAAGACTTCGAATGCCTAATAAAATAAGGTCTTTTCACAAGTTACATATACCTACATTATGGACAACAGAGCTAAATAATCAGAGGGAGACTCCAATGCACTATTTTTTTTTTATTTCTTATAGCATAACT
>NW_003852458.1:3557623-3574740 GCF_000181295.1 Otolemur garnettii | reverse complement strand
GCTTGGCTGCTGTTGGTGTATATAAAGGCTACAGATTTATGAATGTTGATTTTGTAACCTGAGACACTGCTGTATTCCTTAATTACTTCTAAGAGTTTAGTAGTAGAATCCCTGATATCTTCCAGATATACAATCATATCATCTGCGAAGAGTGAAAGTTTAATCTCTTCTGACCCTATATGGATACCCTTAATTGCTTTTTCTTCCCTGATTGCAATGGCTAAAACTTCCATTACAATGTTAAAGAGCAATGGAGACAATAGGCAACCTTACCTAGTTCCTGATCTGAGTGGAAATGATTTCAACTTAACTCCATTCAATACAATATTGGCTGTGGCTTTGCTGTAGATGGCCTCAATCAGTTTAAGAAATGTCCCTTCTATACCAATTTTCTTAAGTGTTCTGATGGTGAAGGGATGCTGGATATTATTAAATGCTTTTTCTGCATCAATTGAAAGAATCATATGGTCTTTGTTTTTTACCAATGCACTATTAATCTATACTTCATAAGCAACCATGTCCTTGCCCTGAGTCATTCACTTCTGGTTATTCTAGAATAAAAGTCTATACAAAACATAGCATTTATCAAGGTAATATGAAACTACTTAACTACAATATCACTTCAGGAAAGCAGCCAATCATTATTTGATGAAGGGTTCTCAGTTAAGGACTTGAGAAAACGAATCTGATCTCTCCCTATAATCACCCAGAGCTTTATGAAGAATCTGTTTTCTAGGATTTAAAGTATGAGATTCCAACTTACTGACACCCTAACCAGGATATGAACAGGATGAACTTGTAATCTTACATTGAAGTCCTATATCAATAATATATATCAAGTGAATAAAGAAAAATGAAAACGTGGATTTTGTAGCCTTATTTTATCAATTCTGCAGTATGCAAAATCCATGATGAAACTACCATAAATACAACAAGATCTTCAACATTCCCAAAGCTACTTAATTATGGCATCTTTTCCTTTCACAAAGAACAACCATAGCTTAGCATTGCTCCTCTTGGAATGAAGTATTTTCACCTTTAATCAGTTCAAAATATTTTCTAATTTCCATTGTGTTTTCTTCTTAGACTTACAGGTTTATTAAAAGTATATACTGCTTAATTTACAAATATTTAAAGATTTTCTAGTTACCATCTGATATTGATTCCTAATTTCACTGTGGCTAGAAAGCATATGGCTTCAATTCTGTATGGCTTTAATCTCTTCAGATTTTCTAAAATGTATTTTATGGTTTAACATAGGGTCCCTTGGTGGGCATTTCACATTTGCTTGATAATAAAATGCATTTGTTGGCTATAGTATTCTATACATATCAGTTAAATCAAGTTTGTTAAAGATGTAGAAACCATCTATGGTGTTCCTAATTTTTTATTTTCATGTTTAATAAAACATGGCAATGTCATATTAACAACATCTGTGACTATGCATCTCTCTATTTGTCCTTTTAGTTCTGGCAGTTTTCACTTTATATGTTCTGGGGCTATGAAGTTAGATGAATAAATATTTTTATTTTCTTGAGAATTTACCCTTTTGTTATTATGAAATGTCATTCTATATATCTAATAGTACTTCTTGCATTAAGTTGCATTCTATCAATATTTGGTTAGTGTTTTGATGGCATATCTTTTGCCATATCTTAATTTTCAACTTTCTGGGTTCTTATTATCTGGTAGAGTATTTAATCCATTTATATTTAATGTAATTACTAGATTATTTGATTTTAAATCTACTATCTTAATATTTCATTTTCTTTTGTCTGATCTATTCTTTATTCTTTGTTTAATCAATTCTTGCCTTCTTAAAAATTTTGATCAATGGTGATTTTTTTATTCTATTTGCCTTCTTTATTATCTTTTTAATTAGGCCTCTATTTTAATTCACTTAGTGTTAACCCAAAGATGACAGCATGAACCTCTGACTCATTACAGTCTACTTTAAGTTAGTGTCTTTATTCCTTTCAGAATAACACCCTTAGGTTCCAATGACTTAATGTCTTTTACAACCATTTTTGTCTTTTGTATTATTGTTATGTATTTTAATTCTACATATAGAGAAAAAGCTGTATAAATTGATCACCTAAAGGGACTGCAACAAACTGGTCAGCATATGGAAGTGGTCAACATAAGGCACTAGGCCTACTGTACTGATACATACATGTGGAACATGTCTGGTCTATGAAAAATAGGTCAACTTAAGAAGGTGGTCAATGTAAGGAAGTGATCAACTGTGGAGGATCTATTGTATTGTTAAAACCACAAGATATCATTGTTGTTGTTTTAAATAGTCAATATTTTCTTAAATTTATCCACTATTTATGCTTTTGATGATCTTTCTTTCTTTCCACATCATCAAAGTTTCATGATCACCTTGTTTTTGTCTATAGGAGTCCTATCAGCATAATATTTCTTTTAGTTCTGAACTGCTGTATTTTCCCAGTTTTGATCTGGACTTACTTCTCTGTAGTTTTCCCTTCCCTGGGTTATTGCTTTTCAAGATTCAGTCACATTGACAGCCTCTATCCCAGTGAGATTGCCTCAAATCCCAAGACAATTTATTTAATGCCACATACTAACCACTTCAAAAATTAGCAAATGCCTTTAGGGGGAAAGAACAGAGGCCGATATCAGAATCATGAGAATCACCCTCCCTCCTTCACATTTCTGCTTGAGCTCTGGACTACATCCATGGGCTCTCTTGCCTTCTGACTTCCAGGATGACCTTCTCCAATAGGGAGCCTTGGAAGGAGATGGGGAGATCGAGGCTGGGGTATTTGTTCCCTTGCGGCCTGACTGTGGGATCACCTTGAACTTTTCCACCAAACTCTCCCTTCTGGAGTTGTGGTAGCTATTCCAACCCTCTGACCCTTCAAGCATAGCTGAGTCCTGGATCCTTAGCGTTGCTAACCCTGATTCTAAATTCTCCTGTGGTTTTGAATACTCTGCTCACACCTTCATAAAGAGTTCTATTATCAAGCCCTTCTTCAAGTGTCCTGTTTCCTATAGGGACCCTGTCCTGTGGAGATTGCCCAGTCCTCCCTAAAGAAGTGGCAACATGAGCTCTCTCTGCTCCCACCTGGTCCTGCTGCCTCTGAGGAATAGTGAGGGGAGAGAGAGAAAGAGAAAAGTGTGAAACAAGCTACTCCATCTTGTCTGGAAGTGTAAGTTCTCTCCTTAGAGAAAAGTTTTTATAGCACCGACCTTGCCATCATAAAGAGTTTATTAAATGAGTCCTAAGAATCTATACAAAATACAGAAACCACTATTTCTTACCACATGTTTAATGATGTGTGCTGATAGCCAAGTTCAGCCACAAATGGTCAGATAATGCTGAGATAGAAATGATTGCAATTCAAAACAATAAAATCCACATGGGGGAAACAACACAGTCAATTGATTAAGAAATCATTGCAGGGATTATAAGAGTCCTAGAAGTTGTCATTATATTTGTGCCTCACACTTTGTTGTCATTGTAAGCCTCTTGAGAAATTTTATCTAAGAGTAAGTCTATCCTCATTTCTTATAAAGTATTAGAGCTTTGTCTCATATTGCTCTTCAAGATTGAGAGAAGAAAATTAAATACTAATTTTCTCAACATCTGCAATAATATATTCTAGGATCTTGGCAAAATCAACCCAAAGATTCACCCATCCAAGCTGTTTAAGTCACCTGGTTAACTCTGTGGACTATCAGATCTAAATTGTCACAGGAGAGAAAGTTGAGAAAAATCAAGCTTATACAATTGAGAAAGCAAGACATTCCCCAGTTAGTAACATGAATTATTTTTACCAAGAGTGTCTTTTATGGACATTATTATCACAAGAATCCGGTTGTCACATTATACAATCTGTGCTATCGAGAGCAAAACTGATTGTGGCTGGAAATGTATCCCAATTTCAAAAAGACTTGAGGAACTCAATCCAGATGATCTAGCATTAACTACTATGGCACATTACCATGAAGCCTTAGAGCAGTGGTTCTCAACCTTACTAATGCCGTGACCCTTTAATACAGTTCCTCATGTTGTGGTAACCCCCAACCATACAATTATTTCCATACAAAAAAAGTAGACAACTAATATTTATAAATAAAAATGAAAGATAATTCCAAAAAATTTTTGAGACTTTGGAAAAAAAGAAGTTAACTAATGACTCCATACTGAACCTCAGAGTCAAAGAATTCATAATAGACATACTCTTATCTGACAATGTAAATGTTACTTTTTTGCATTATTATTATTATTGCTCAATATTTCGTTGCAGCAATCATCTGATCTCTTTTCTGAATGTATTTATCTTTGTTTGTTCTTTATGAGGTTTTTGTTTTTAGTCCTTATCTTGAACATTATTAATGTTATTAAATTTTAAGCTTTTTTAATTTTGTGAAGGCAAAAAGTAGAAACCAAATAAACACATGTATATAGAGAGAGAAAATAAAAAACATATTATTTGCATACACCTGTATTTGTACTAGGTGTATGTGATGGTTTTAGGCAACCCCTGTGAAAGGGGTCACAACCCACAGGTTGAGAACTGCTGCCTTAGAGAACAGTATTTTTTTTTTTTTGCAGTTTTTGGCCAGGGCTGGGTTTGAACCCACCACCTCCAGCATATGGGGCCAGCACCCTACTCCTCTGAGCCACAGGTGCCTCCCAAGAATAGTATTTATTTTTAACAAGTGTACCAAGGCAATGAAACAAACAAATAAACAAAAAGAATGATTATGGAGGGCTTAATCTTAAAGTGTCTGAAAGTGTATCTTGTTCTATCTCAAACTTCAGCCTTAGCAATCAGAACTGTATCATTAGTTGCAATACATGAATGCTAAATAGTATTTCTGACCATGGGCCTACATGTACTTAAATTGTGTTTAAGGAATTAGTGGAAGAAACCACTAATTAGTGGAAGCAAATGGTTCTGTTGTACATGTTTGAAAGATTGTCTGCTAGAGCTTGCCAAAGGAGACTATCAGCAAGTTCCACCTTTCACCTCTTCCAGAACATAACTCTGTGCTCACCAGCAAGACTCAGTTCTATTGAAATAGTCATGGAACAGCATTATCTCAATTTGCCTTGGCCTTTTCCACCATACTTTTTAAAAGGTTGATAAAACAAATAATAAGTTTGTACATATTTTTCTTTCAATATTTACTCTTTACATATTTTGCCTTAGTAATTAGCCTCTTTAGCAAACTCTGGAGCTATATCAACAGACGATTTTGCCGCTGTAACGAGCCTGACTTGTGCTATGTTCCATAGGCCTATGAGTTAACTGGGCATTGTTTGTTTATGAGCTAAAAACATGACTCCCATAGGGATAAATTGGCTTGAACAGAGCCATCAGAAACCCCTTTAAACAGAAAACTAAACAGAAATATGAGGTTCTAATTCCCGAGAACTCCTAAAGAACCTCAATACAGAAGAAGTTGTTATTTCCAGACAACAGCATTTCTTTCATAGTGTGATCAGTATCTCCTCACCCATTGGTACAATGCACTGAACTGTTCAAAGGTGAGCCAACTGGGTCCAGTGTCATGTGACTGTAGTCCCATCCACTTAGGAAGCTGAGGGAAGAGAATGGCTTGAGCCTAGATGTTTAGCCCAGCCTGGGAAAGATAGTGAGTCTCTCTCCAAAAAAAAATAGGTGAGCCATTTGGTGATCATTCATCAGTGTCTCCAGAATAATGCTTCTTTCTCCATGTAAACAATCAGCAAATATTTGCTGCTGCATGCCCAAATGAATGAATGAATGAAATGCTCAAGCATGCTAGGGCCAGAAAAACTAACAAGAAGAATAAGTTTTACTTTTCTCTAGCACTGTAAAGTGACTATAGTTAACAGTGATATATTCTAAGTTCAAATAGCTAAAAAGAGAAACAAAGAAATGATCAATGTTCAAGATAGTATATATGCTAATTACACTAATTTGATCACTACACATTATACGTATCAAAACATCACTATGTCCCCTGTCAATGTGTATAATTACTATATATCAGTGAAAAAAGTTAGGAAATGTTGGCATTTGAGAAGCTTTATGTTAAGAAACATTATGTTAAATTGACATAAGCTTTCTAAATATCGTAATGGAAATCTATGATTTAATTTACATGTATGATTTTAGGAATACCTATGCTTCATTTAGTCAAATATAATACCTCACCAGGTAGCATTTACCATGCCTCCGACACGTTGCCTCACGAATCGCACTCTGATAGCCAACACTGAACAGGACTGAAAGGAGGGACAGCCCTCAAGGCATCACTTGGGTTTGCATGGTAAGCCCTTCTTTTATGTGCCCTAAATGCACAGTTCATCATCATTATCTCACATCCTCACTACTCTGCAGGAAGAGATGCTTCTCTGGATATGCTGAGACCTTGTGTTCAGGCAAAGCAAATCCCACATCATTCAGACTTTTCAGAAGGCTCAGCGCCTTGCTGCCTGGTGGTGCAGATGGCACTAATGGACTCCCAGTTGCAGAGAAATGCATCCTCCCATAGACATGTCCATTCCAGGAAGCCACTGGAAGTCAATGTACTCTCCATTCACTCACAGGGAAATGATTCTTGAAACAGCTGATCAGTTTGATTTCAAGGTGTCACCATGGAGTTGGAATAGAGGAAACTGCCCAGTAGAAATAAGGACTATGCACAGGGAGAAGTAGAATCCAAACCCAGCCCTACAGCCAGCGTGCCATTCCCCTCCTTGGCCTCCCTTTCTTCATCTGGAATATGAAACAGCTGGATCAACTCATCTCTGAGATCCCTCTCCACTCTTACCAGCTCTGATTCAAGAGGCATTGCATTCTGAGACTGCAGCCCCAACCAGCAATTATCTCAAGTGGGTGTGTAGGTAATTATGGTACCTAGTATTAACAGTTTCATAAAATAAAAAATCCAGTGAAATTAATTTTTAACCTACTTTTTAATTCCTGCTTATTTCAAATTGAAATATCTTTGTGCTTCCCCAAAACATGGATGTTAAGTATAAATTTACACCATGGAGGCGAACTAACCCCGTCATTTAGAAACAATGTTGAGTCCTATGAATTTAGGCCACTTGAACCTTGTGGTGTACTTTTGGAGCTAATCATGAATTTCTGATATTTTGTGATCTAGCAGAAAGGCAAAATAAGATTGAAACCCACAAAGTAACTGTGCTAAGATAGATATATTTCATTTTGTGCCACACTTACATTGTAAACAGAGCTTCATCCTGGGAAGGAAAGAAGGATTGGCAGGTCTTGCGACAAATGCTAGAATTACACGGCCAGGATTTTTCTTGATGCACAAGATTCACTGAGTGCGTGGCAGCCATTGACTGTGACTATGCATCACATCCGCAGATAAATGTGATGGGGGCCTAAATCACAGGGCTCTGGTTTTCAAACCCTTGGAAAATTGTATTCTTTCATAGAATAATAATCTTGCCAAGGTCTTTCCTGGCATTAATCTGTGGTCATGATGAACAAACACCCAACTACACTGGCTGTCCCTTTGCAATCAGGCCTTTGGGAGATCAAATAATTTTAGAGTTAAGATGAATTTGCCAACTCTAAAATAAGGTAAAGTGGAGGGAAGTATAGGAATCAAATCACTTTCTAGGGCGGCCCAGGCGTGAAGCCAGCGTGAGAACTCTTACTGCTCTTCTCCTGCATTGCTATGCCTCTGTAATGTCTGGCAAGGGGCAGCAATATAACCTACGGACTTGGAAGGAAGATCTTTGTAGGGCAGGGGCCAGTGGACTGTTTGTGATGGACCAGATTGGTTTTGAATTTAAGATGTTTTATGATCTATCAGAAAGGCAAAATGAGATTGAAGCCCGTATAATAACCAGATTGGTTTTTTAGGTTACGGAATCTCCATCTCGACTTACCCAAGTCTATCACTGCAGGATGAAGGCTGCCATAGGCAATGTGTGAAGGACTAGGCATGGCTGAGTTCCAAGAAAATCTTATTAATTAGCACTAACAGGTGAATTTCATACAATTTTTGCATGTCACAAAATATCCCATTTTGTATTTTGCTTCAACTATTGAAAAATGTGAAACCCATTCTTAGCTCCCAGTGGACTGGATTTGACCTGGGGCAGTAGCTGCCCTACCCATTACAGAGTAATGTATCTCAGCCCTTGGGGGATTGATTCTGTGCCCTGGTAATACTCACCCTCTCTGATTCCATTCCACACTCTAAAATTTCAAATCTCATTCACTTTTCCTCTGCAGGGATGCTGCCACATTAAACTGATAAAATTAGGTCACTTTTATATTTCATCTGTAAAGTGCTTTATTTAATAAAACTCAACCTAAGAATGACTGAAGTCCCAGGGCTCACTTAGAAAAGCACCGAGGGGAAGAATTCCTTTTAATAAATGCCAGTAATATCATTGTGAATAGCAGTGGTTTGGGTTGCACTTAGTAACAGAAGACAAAAAAAAGTATAAATGTTGCTTATTAATGTGGCTTTAGTGGAAAATACAGAAAATGCCCCCAAACCTCTTGCTAAGATCCCTGATTGCATAGTTACCAAGAAGGGAAATATTAGGTGTTATATAATCAGCTGCCTCAAGGAATTTGCTACGTTCCTTGGGTCAGCAAGAACACTGGTGGCCAGTCCTTGGACAGGCCTGGTTTGTTTGCTCACTTAACATAACAGCCAAGCATTCCCTTGAAATTCAAGGATTTTCTCTCCTGCCAACACTGTTTCTTTATGTCAGTAGGCTGGAGGGCCCTCTGCTGACACTCTGGTTTTCCCTGGGTTGAGAATAAGCAGATGCAGGTCTGTAGTTTTTTCTGGTTTATTTAAATGGGGGCAATGGGTCTAAGCCTGGGGAAAAACACATTTTGTTCTTTTTCCTTTCTTGACTAGAGCACTCTCAGAAGAAAAGAGGGAGCCATGAAGGTTCCCTGGAAGCCAAGACATGGCTGAAGGATGCCAAAGCAGATAGCTGCCCTAGTAGTGACTTTTGGCTGGAACCAGTGAAGAATGAAAGGCTATCAATGGGTCACTAAACTGTAGTCCAGATTCCTTCTACGGGGTTGGAAGCCCTGACTCATGTTGCTCTTGCCATGCTATAGATTGGAGTCCTCAAACTTTTCAAACAGGGGGCCAGTTTACTGTCCCTCAGACCATTGGAAGGCTAGACTGCAGGCCCCAGGATGAGTCAGCTGCTAAGCAGGACAGGCAGCGGCAGCAAAAACACCCAGTGGGCCGGATAAACATCCTAGGCAGGCTGCATGTGGCCCGCGGGCTGTAGTTTGAGGTCTCCTGCATGCCACCCACTGGCACTGCTACAATGTTGCCACTTACAATGGTTACAGTTACCAAGATTGTTTGGTTGCAAGTGCCAGAAACAATTCAAACTGACCTAAGCCAAAATAAATATATAAATAAATATCGTTAGTTCAAAAGTCTGAAGCAGCTATGGGTGATCTGCAGGCAGCCCTGCGTGCCGCGTTCCAGCAGCAGCTGTCACCTCTCCTTTCCTTTCTCTCTGACTGTATCTCTGCTTCCACCTGTGTTGGTCTCCATGCAGAAGGAAAGAACCAGCCTTTCCAGGCTTGTTGAGTCCTTGCAGCATTCTCCCAGCACCAGTCTCATACAAAGAGCCAGCTGCCCCTGCTCCAATCATACGCTCACTCGCAGACTCATCAGTGAGTCAAGAGAGACGGAATACTCTGACAGGCCAGCACAGGTCACAGGTCTACCCCTTTGGTGGGTGATGTAAGTCCTTTAACACTTTCAGAATTTTGTAGAGTGAGCAAAAGGAAATTCTGAAAATAAAAGAATGTGGGACAGGCATAAAACTAAAAGCTGTGCACTATGTGCTGAATTATTCATATGTATTTAATAAGAGTGGGGTGTTTATAAACAGTGGGCAACTCAGAAGGCATCCAGTGAATCATCAGTTATCTCTAAGCATTTCTGTATTCCTTCTTCATTCCCTGGTGGTCTTCTTTCCTCCTTTTTTCTGGGTTATAAACAACACAAACAAAAATGATCTTTTCCTGCTCTTAATATGCTCCTGGTCTAGCTCGGGAGGGTCACACATTAATAACAGGTATAAAGGCAACTGCAGGAGACTGTGTTGTTTGCTCAGGGTGCTCTCCATCCTTTCTTCCTAGATCAAAGATGACAGGATAAGAACATTCATCTTCCTCTGCTGTTGTGAGAATTTAGCACAAGGATTTTGATGGCAGTGCTAACATCATTGCCTTACAGAAGCATGCTGTAACTCCAAAGAAAAGACCATCATTTTCAGCATACCCACAGCTTCTCTGAATACCCAAAGTGTGAGTCTATGAAAGTTTGTCTTAGAGAAGGAGTTTCATACCAGGACGAGAACATGGCAAGAAAGAAACAAATTTTTCATAACTCTATTAATGGAAAATTAATCAGTAGATTCCTGCTGGGAAGAAGGTATTAACTAGAACACAGAAGTATTTTTAAGGTGCCCTTTCAAAGACTGCCAAAATTCAGCCAAAGCAGTATTAAAATATGAAGACATATGTCTTTTCCTAGAAGAGAAATTTTATAGTCCCAGGGGAAAGGGAATAAAATCATCAGGATTTCCCTCCTTGCCCTTGTCGGGCTTTTCAGTGGCTCTAAGGAGATGAGGCTATGTGTGCCTGCGGGAGGGGTCTGAGGGCCTTGGAACCGTGCCCTTCATGGTCAAGAGTAAAGTGAGGCGAATGAGGATCTCTGGTCCTGTCTGGGGTGGGCATGCTGTGATGCTGTTCTGACCTTCTTCATCTGTAGTTTGGAATTACGTTGGATGTAGCATGAGCCACAACGGCCACCAAGCTCTGCTCTGTTAAGGAAAGAGGCCAAGTCCTCCCTGGCATCTCATCAGCCAGGAAATGGTTGGTCGGGCTGATATGGTAGCCTGTGTACCTCAGCCCCTTTGAAGTGCCCTGAGACTTCTCCCCAAAACTTCAGGCTTTGCATAGGAAATCAAGATGATACTGTGCTGATACAAATTTGGCATATCAGCGGTTTCTGCCCTCAGACTGGGTAAGAAGTATGTATTTCATATATAAGACATTGCTCTGGGCCCAGATACATAAAGTTTCCATAAAGGAAAACTTTGAAGGACGGTCTATAGGAAAAGGATAGCCTGGTATTGATGTATCCAGGGTCAGAATTCTCAGGCAGGGCATTTCTTGGACTTTTTCATGAAACACGGAATTGGCTTTGAATTAGGAGTTCTACTGAGCATTCAGTGAGACAAGCTGGGAGAAAGTGTAGTCACAACTTGAAGAAGCTTCATTTAGAAGCAGCCCCATGCAGGCATCTGTCATTCTTCTGTGAGATCCCCTGTCATGTCCATGTGTCTTGGAAGTGGGCTCAGGGCCATGGGGCAGTGAACTCTCCATACTCAGAATGTCGTGTAGAAGTGGGAGAAGTCAGGTCCAGGTCAGTTTCCTTCCCTGCCTACATCAAGGGGAAGAACTGGCTCAGGGCTCATGGACGTGGTAACTTTGAGCAAAGGAGTTAAGAAAGCAAGCTCCCCGTGGAAGGTATTTGAGGAAAGTGTGTTGTGGACAGCAGGACTAGCAAATGTAAAAGCTCTGAGGTGGGGACTTGTCTGATGTGTTCAGAGGCATCAAGGGGACAATAGTGGCTGGAGTGGCAGGAGTGCACTTGGGGGTGGGGATGGTGGGAGTGGATTTGCAGGGATGCCTGCAGATTAGATCTTGAGAGTCTCATAGTTCACTGTGTAGCTTTGACTTTCACTTTGAGTGAGATGGGAAACCTCTGGAAGATTTAGAACAGAAAAATATGATCTGACTTATATTCCCAAAGAATCCTATTGGCTGCTGTGTTGGAAACAGGCAGCAAGGCAGGCAGGGAGACCAGCTGGGAGGCCGAGGCTGTCCTTCCTCCAGGCACATGAGTGGTAACAGTGAAGAAAGGAAGAGGAACTTGCATTTTTTATCTCGTTTAAAGGTAAAATCAACAGGATTTGCCCCTGGGTTGGTTGTGGATAAATGAGAGAGAGACTGGAGTGAAGGATGACGAAGGCCTTTTTATCTTGAGAAACTAGAGAGATGAAGTCAACATTTCAATTTACTTTCCTCCTCAGTAACATAGAAGTGACATAGTTATAAACTATATTACTGGTGGCATCTGTAAATGAGCACCTGGCTGGCTTGAAGCGCAGTAAAAACAAATGTTACAAAATAAGGGAGATGAACTTGTACCGTTCTGCCCAGGCAAACGATCTATAAAATTGTGTGCATGCCTGTATTTTTCAGGACACTAATATTCACAGCTGGAAAGAACTTTTTGTGAAATCCTGACTTATCTTTTGTTTCACTAATGAGTTAGAAGTATCTTTGAAAGCCATTGTCCCTTCATCTAAAGGTCAGTGCCTAAAATTACCCTGGCACAGTAGGATAAGCTCTGCTCTGGCTTCCAGTTGTGAGAGTGACCCTTCTTAGCTTTGGAATCTCCAGCAACTCTTTTAATCCTTTTAAGCCATTGTTCTCACTCCTAAAATTGAGGACTGTGGTTGCCCATCTCATCAACTCTGAAACAACATCCAAATGTAGGTGTCGTTATGTACTAATTAATGACTTCCATTTTTAAGCAAAAGTTTAGTTAACAGACAGTTAGTCTTACTCATGTTATAATTTACACCCTTGTTCATTTTTCTCACTTGCTAAAAGGGTTGATGATTTTTTAACTGTGGTTTATGTGAGCAAAGAGGTAAAAACCAGTTAACTCAATTTGTTGTATTCTGATATTAATGAATTGCTGTTTCTGCATGAATTGGTTTCATTCTGTGTCACAGCCACACATTCGTCTCAGCTTCTACAAATGAGTAGAATTGATTACAAGAGGATCAGGCCAAAGAGTATAAATTCCTCACTGCTGTTGAGAAAACAGTTCAAGAAAACAAGCGTTCCCTGCTGGTAATAATATTTTCTTCACATATGAAGGACATATTCTCATATTTTTTATGATATAATAGCAAAGAATAAATAAATATATACATAAATAAGTAAAAAACAGGAAGGACAGTGTGAGACTAAATAACTATAAAGTTAAAAATATGTCATAAAGGATTTAGGCACTAACATGGTTGAGATCATTTCATAACCTCTAAGAGTTTCCATACCTTGAATTATCTGAGCCTCCGGTGCAAACTCTCAGAGTCTTTGCTTCTTCAAATGTAAAACAGAAGGTTGGACACTTTGACTTCTTGAAAGCCTCTGAGATTGAGAGTTCTGGAATTCTTAAGGGTCTTCTACCTGGAAACTGTACCTTCCATTTAGTGCAAGAACTATTGCCATGTATTTTATTTAATTCTACACTTCAGGATTCAGTTTCGATGAGCTGGGGCTATCTGCAGGTGTCAGCATATCCTCCAGAATCTGAGAAAATGATTATCAAAACCAAAGAAAGGAGTCATTCACCTCTGTGGTAACTTGCTCTATTGAGCATTCTCATGTGGACTCTCTATGGAGGCATGAACCTCATTATCAATGACCTCATTGGCTATAAGGAAAGCAAACTGGGATGATACTTGGGATTTGGTTACTGGGTCAGACTTGAACAAATGGGCAACTATCATTCTTGGGTCCAGACAACTGCACTGGGGTAAGGCAACTGACTTCCTGTAGCCTTGCAGAAATAATAATGAATGTGCTTGCATCTGTGTACGTGTGATGGTGGCAGACATGGGCAAGAAATAGGAAGAGACAGTCAAGAAAGTGACAATCCGCCCTGAGCAAAGGAAAGACTCTTAGAATGCAACAATAGCTGTGTGTGAATCATTGGCTTGCAAATCACTTCCTCCATTTGCTTGTTATGTAAGAGCAATCATTTCAATGTCACTGACAAAAGCCCAGTAGAGAGAGAATTACCGCTTACCAGCCAGTTTTGCATATGGCTTTTGTGAGGATGCGAAGATGAGGATCTAAATCTCTGGGCCACAGACCTGGACAGGCAGATTTGAAACTGATCATTCTGTATCTTTTGAGAGAGGCAGTCCCAGGTGAGTTAGCCTAGACAGTGACATGAAAGGCAACACAAAAGAACATTGTCATGCCTTTACTAGGATCCAAATCATGGTTCTCAGCAAATTATCAAGAGGAAAATTAACCTCTGGATTTTGTAATCCAAGGGTTATTTCATCTGTATATCTTTGTGTTGGAGGGATTGCTACTAATTATCTATCCTATTAAAATATAGTAATGATAGCCACTATTTACTAAGTGCTCACTATGTACCAGGAACTTCATAGATAGGATTTCCCCTCTTCAGAATAACTGTGTTAAATGGATATTATCCTCATATAAAAGAGAAGGAAGGCCAGGCACAGTGGCTGATGACTATAATCCTAGCACTCTGGGAGGCCAAGGAGGGTTGAGTACTCAAGATGGCTTGAGTTCAGGAGTTTAAGACCAGCCTAAGAGCAACACCCTATCTTTAAAAACAACCAGGTGTTCTAGCAGATGCCTGTAGTCCCAGCTAATGGGGAGGCTGAGACAAGAGGATCACTTGAGCCTAGGTGTTTGAGGTTGCTGTGAGCTATGACACCAAGGCACTCTACCTAGGGCAACAGGTGAGTCTCAAATAAATAAATAATAAGGAAACTGAGGCATATGAAAGTTATTTGCTTAGGGTCAAGCAGCAAGTTGGCAGAGGAGATGCAGTTTAATTCCAGGTCTTGCCAATACTAAATTCCAGGTCCTTCCCACGTGCTGGCTTACCTCTAAGTTGTGTGATGTTTAGCAAATGTTCACATCACCCCAATGTGGGAGCCCTGTATCATTCTCCCTGTCTTATTGCTGTGAGTGAGAGATGAATGGTATGAAGTCAACTTGTACATCATTGTCTTCAGAATATGGTTAGTTACTCACTCTGGATTGGTTTTCTCTTGTGTTAGAATTTTTCTTTTGACTTCTCTGCCAACTAACAATATGTATATTATAATTTCTATAGGGTGCATGTCTCCCAGCACCCTGTGAAGAATGAAAACTGACCCACAAAGTTTAATTAAATAGCTGTGATCTAGACCTTACTCAGCAAATACTTGTACAAGTTTGGCTTCATGATGTCCATTGGTCCCTAGATCTGTAGAACCTTAAAATTGTGCTAATTACTATTATTATTGTACATCATATTGGCAAAGTTTTTCTATGCTAAGTTTTTTTGTGCTGATAATTTTAAGGTGGGGGCGATATTTATTAAGAAGTCTCTGAACTTGCATGGCAACATCTGAAATCTATATCTAATGTAGTAAATGCCACCTATTTCTGAAAGATCAATCATCCCATAGTATGAGACTGCCAGATTTTTTTCATTACATTTTATCATGTGTTGGTATTTTTTAATATATCATTTGTTTCCTTGAGGCACAGAAGTAGATAGTTACTTCCAGAATAAATCTTGCACAGGTGAAATGGTAAAAATTGCTGTGCTCCATCGAATCAGTTGACAGAATGTCGTATGCATGAATGAGATGATGGGAATATGGTTTATCATTTCAAAAGAGTAGATCTCACCGATTTTTCCTGTCTAATTTCCTGAGGATTGTGGTACATATAAAACATTAACACCAAAAAAAAAATGAAAATAGCATTTTTTGTCTTACTTTGTTATTTCTGAACAATACTTTTCTATTAGGATGAGTTAAATTAATGATGTTTATTAAAAAAACCACCCCAAACTTTGTGGTATAAAACATCAATTATTTTATTATACTCACAGATTCTGTGGGTCAGGAAATTAGACATGACACAGTGGTGATATCTTGTATCTGTTGTGTAGCATTTGTGAGCACTCAGATGGCGTGGGGGCTGAAATCATCTGGAGGCTTCTTCACTCACATGTTTGGTGCCTGCTGGGATGACTCAGCTTAGCTGGGATGGTGACAAGAGTACCTACCCATTTGTGAACTCTGCAGGTTGCCTGGCTCCATGGCAGCTGGATTCTGAGATGGAGCATGCAGACAGCAGGAGTTCCAGGACTATAGGTGCCTGGAGAAGCTTCCTGGCCCTTCATGATTAGTCCTGGCAGTCCTGTGGCATCAGCCACCCCTAGATCAAAGGGAGAGGGTGGGGGATGGACTCCACCTCTTGATGAGAGGGTGGCAAGTTCACACAGAAGTTGGATGGAAGATATTATTGGTCATCTTGATTATCTTTGGAATAAACCATTTGTCATGCATTGACTTAACAACAAGGGTTTATTTCTAGCTCATCAGGTCTGCTGCGGATGCAGGCAATTCTCCCAAGTAGCAATCTTCTTGTTGGCTTAGTAATCCAAGCAGCTGCTTCCATCTCACAGCTCCTCCCTCTCAGCTTATGATTCCGTGACCATTACTGAGGGACATCTGGGAAGGATTTAAGTCACCTCTGCTTACATTTCATGTCTCATGTAGCCATTTCTAAATTCAGTAGAACAAGTGAGTATGGTCCTCCTGCACATCCAGAAAGAAAGGAGAGCTAGAAACAAGGGTAAATGGCAGTAATTCACCTCAGAGATATGGCTTGAGTGGTGAAACCCTGCAATTTCCTCCAATGCTGATTTTTAAACGTCATCAAATCAGTTTGTTCATTCCCTATCCATTCATCAGATACATTTTGGTTGTTTGCTACCGGTAACAATCGGTAGCTAAGACCTGCAGAAAATGCAACTGCCCCCCAAAGACCTATTAGGTTACTGTAGAAAATCAATCAAAATGTGAGAGGGTTTGTTATTGATTATTGGGGGAATGTCTCTCTCAGCTTCTATATTATGAAATAGGATTTGTTTCCATCTTTATCTCCTGTGGTCATTGACTTTATGGTTTTCATAACTACTCTCAGTCAAAATGCTCTTCCTTCCAATATTTAGCATATATCTTCCCCTTGATTTTATGATGGACTATGACGGATGTAGCCGTATTTCCAGAACGTGCAGATGATGACTATTAATTGAACATTTCCATGACGATTAATGGTATTATAAATTAGGTCATTTCTTTTAATTTTTATTTTTATTTTTTATTGAATGGTAACTGTGTACATTAATGCACTTCTGGGGTACAGTGTGGTGTTTTCACACACAATCCGAAACACTTCCATCAAACTGGTTAACATAGCCTTCAT
>NW_003852458.1:3527501-3553066 GCF_000181295.1 Otolemur garnettii | reverse complement strand
TATCTTTCAGATCCTTGAGGGCTGCAACCTCTTGTCTCAGTGTTTCAAAATCTTTGATCATTTTAGCTTTGAAATTGTTGAGTTCTTGATACATCTTTTGAACAATTTCTTGAGATATCTTTTGAATAATTTCTTGAGAAATCTTTTGAATAATTTCTTGAACTTCTACTTCCTTCCTTTCTTCCATTCTGTTAATCTTATTTGCTATCCACATTCTGAACTCAATTTCTGACATGTCAGCCATTTGCTTGTGGATGGGATCTTCAATTATGTCTGCCCTTTTTTTTTTCCTTGGGGGAGTTGATCTACTATGGTTATTTGAGTTGCCAGAGTTTTTCCACTGATTCTGCCCCATTCTGAGCTTACCTTGTTTGGAGGCCTTATCAGAACTGTTTAGTTGGTGGCTTCTTCTGGTTGCCCAGAGAGACAGGCAGAGCGTGTCTATTGTCTTCTCCCAGTTCTTGGGTGCTGGGGCAACTGGGGTGCAGTGCAATGGCAGCAGCTGCATGGGAGTGTGTGTGGCCAGATTAGACCTTATTCAGCCTGCTGTATTTTGTGTTCTTAAATGATCTTCCTTGGATTTACATCTTGCCGAACTTGTTTCTGGGCTCAGCTCCCCATCTTTGGCTTCATAGATTCTGATTCCAACCAGTTTTTCTTCCTTTGCTCAGGAGCCTCTGACCAGGGTTGCTACCAGTAGGCCATCTTCCATAAATTAGGTCATTTTAATCTAGCTTTATTATAACAAAGAGTTATTGTGCACCATTAGTTGACAGCAACAAATCTCATTTATTGTTGTTTTAAAGGAAATTTAGATATGAAGGCTACAAACAGTGGTTAAATTTGACCAAAAGGCCCCCATTTTCCAAAAGTACAGCCTATAGTTTGGGTTTTTGTCTTCAATTAGAAAATTGTGTTCCTTTTGCAAAACCATAGACCAATTCCCATTCCCTTGGTGAGATCTTCCTAGATGCCTTCGGCCCTGTGGACAATCACTCTTACACTTGGTTAATCCATGCGCCAAATCATACCACAGAATATCCCACTGAAAATATCTAAATTATTGCAATCTTGGGGCCAGTTTTTATTTAAAGGCAAATAATAGGAAATACAAACAATGGAATTCACTGGAGGCACACAGCAGAAATAAAATGGTTTCTCCAAGATATGTTTAATTGAACACATAGACAATAAACCTATAAATTAGTCTTGCTAAGCTCCTCAGCAGTTACCCTGACCTTTTGAAGGGCACCCAAATAGCAACAACACTTGTCAGAAATCACATAAAAAGCTTAGCCTTCTGCCAGTCTATCCCAGTTGTCATATGTGTGCGCTGGGTTAAAACTGAGTACTTAGAGAATTATTATCAAAAGTTTGCATTTGCTAAAACGATACAACTTTCTTAGTTCTTCCAAACTAGGTCAACGAGTTAGCCCTCAGATCTGCAGTACCATATCTGGCTCATTTGGAAGAAATAAATAGAGATATTACCAAAACTACAAGCTAAATTAATATTAGGCATGCTGGTTTCAACTTCCATAATAATTAAATCTTGGGCATTTTAAGGTCAGTCAAATGTAAACAAGCTGGTTACTAATTATACTAAAAGAGAAAGTTACCAAGCAACCCAATATTTTGAATTCTAAGACTTTCAGTTACATCGTGGTAGATAAAGATTACCAACTTCATTTGTTTGATGCTTTAACGTCCAAAGTGCTATTTGACAGATGGCTATTTAAAGCCATCTTCCTGCATTCTTCAAGAACTTTAGAGGGCTAATCCATCCTGAAAAATAAATTTTGTATGGATATAAATAGTTTTTGTGTACATATCCTGCATATATACATTTCTCAGAAATAACAAAATAAGGAAAAAAGTGCTCTTGTCAGCATTTCTGAGACCTCCCAAACACATATTGTGCCTACTTAAATGCAAACGATAGCATTTTAAAATTCAAAACTAGGAATTCCTTTGTTGGCAATTCCTCTGTTTTTCCATTCTTGAGATACTTCACTTAGCAAATTACTGTAACATGTTGATTAAAAAAAAAAAAGTCTCTTTCAAAAGCCAGATTTGAACTAAAAGGCTTCTAAGATCCTTTTATCCAAGAGATTGACAGGAACCAGTATTTACTGGGCAGGTGCTGTATGCTCGTGCCTGTCCCTGGTGTCTTGTTTCATTCTCATGACAATCCTCTTGGGTGAATGTTGTTGTTTCCCTCTGACAAGGAAGAACTTCACACGTAAAGATTCAAGGTGGTCCAGCTCACACGACCCACAGCAGTGGAGCTTGTGTTCCACCTCAGACCTGTGCATTCTCTTCCTTCCTCGGCCCCTTCTCAGCTCACACAGTAGCTCTCAGTAAACAGTATAGGAAAATACAAACCTGAGCTATCTACCTCAGGTAAAAATAAGCCTTTTTTTTTTTTCCTTGAGAGAGGCTAGGAACTGAATCTTCGACTCCCTTGATTGGCATAGCAAAAAAAAAAAAAATCGCCAATTCTCAAAATCCCTTTAGCTTGAATGTTCAACCCAAATTGAATGATGGGACCAGTGTTGGCATGTACAGGATAGTTCATGCACATCAAAAAATCAAATGTACAAAGTGAAGTAGAGATTGAAGCAATAGATAACTACGTTCAAAATAACTGGGTTTTTTTTAAGACAGTTTGAAAAATGTGAAAGGGTAGATTGCAAATTTATCCAACTTAAGGCAGTGCTATGTATTCAGGGGGTTAGCCAAAACACCTTAAAAGGCTCGTTTCTTTAAAAATGAGTAAAAACATCAAACCTGTGATTTGTTCTCTGTATTATAAAAATAAATGTATTTTACATGTTGTTCTCGTAAGACTTCAAGAGCAATTTTTTTCTAATTCTACCATAGTGAATTTACTGAGATGTCCTGCCCTCTGACAACTTTGTTATCCAGTTGGTTCCTTAAAAACTGCCATTTATATTTGAGTCAACCTTTGTTTTTTTTCCTTTTCTTTTCTGCCACATGTCATTGGCTTTTTTAGCCCTATATTTGTCCAATATAAATGAAGGCTTCTTTTCTGAAGGGCAAGAGCATTTTGAATCTCTTCTATATCCTGGTTCAGTTAAATGGTGGTCGTCTTAAGTTTGCCTCTTCTGATTTGGGATTTATTTTTATTTTGAGGCCCTGATTTCTCAACTAATCCTGAGCATAAGACAATGACAGCTGTTAGCTATCGTGAGTCCCATGACCGTTTGGCCTCCAGTTAAATTCTGCCTCCTAAAACATAAATTCCCTACTTGGAGTGAAAAATAGTTGAACTTCCTCTGCTTTGAGTGAAAAATAGTTGAACTTTCTCTGCATTTTATTTTGACAAGACCAGAAATCTGCTTTGTAAAACTGGGCTTTTATAATTGCTGAGATGGGAATGCTGGCAGACTCCTAGGAGCCTGTGGAGTGTGGTGTTTCCTGCTTCCCAGCGCTGTTGCTCAGGCACTGTAGAAGTGGTGTTGCTCCAGCACGCAGCACAGTTCACTGAATGAACACAGAGTGCTGCAGCCACTGGCCTAACAAAAGCAGGTGTCCCAGGAGCAGGGCCTGACAATCACCTGCCCAGTGGGAGCTGTCACCCATCAATATTGCAATAAATTTTTGCTATCCTTTCTAGCAGGGTTAATATAAAAAACTGTGAAATAGAAAATTATGTTAGGAGTCAATGACCTGTGGTGGGACAAAAGGAACTTTTAAAAATTTTTCAAAATATTAAGGGGATACGAATGTTTGTGGTTACATGGATCACTTTTGTAATGCTTGAGTCCTGGCTATAGGTGTCCCTGTCACTCAAATAGTATTCACTGTACTCATTACAGTACAGGTAGGTTCTGTCCCTCCTTGTATCTCCCCCTGGTTGCTTTCCACTGAGTTTTACTCCCTTCTGTGCACATGGGGGACGGGAGGGTGCCCATCATTTGGTTCCAATTTAATAGTGAGTGCACGTCATGTTTGTTTTTCCATTCTTGAGATACTTTACTTAGCAGAATGGTCTGAGTCTCCAGTGTTCCATTCATATCATTGAAAAAGATACTAATTTATTTTTCATTGCACAGTAGTACTTCATGGTATCCATATACCACATTTTGTTAATCCACTCGTGGATTGATGGGCAGTTGGGTTGATTCTACATCTTTGCAAGTGTCAATTGTCCTTCAAAAGACATTTGCATGTAGGTGGTGTTTCTTTTATGAAAAGTCTTCTTTTCCTTTAGGCAAATACACAATAGTTAGCTTGCTGGATTGAATGATAGGTCTACTTTTAGTTCCTTGAGCAATCTCCATATTGTTTTCTACAGTAGTTTAGCAGATGGGGGGATGCTGAAAAGAGAAGGTGGAGCTTGTTTCAGGATGCTCTTCTTCCCAATATCCATGCCCATGATGGGGCCCTAGAAGTTTAGAGACAGGAGTCGGGGGACAGTGGTGAAGAGCGCAGCAGGGGAGTTCCTTTCTGTTCCCCGTCTAGTTGGATATTCCCACTTCGCTCTCTCTTCTCCAACTGTTTTCCAAAAAATTGAAAGAAAGCTTGCCTCAAAAAGTTTTAGGGGACTAAATAAAACTAAGTTTTTGTAAAACTTACCTGATTGCCCTGGTGAATTAAACAGTCACTCTGGCAGAAGCAGTTTCCAAAAAGCACTGGCGTTGTCCTAGACATTCTGAGGCCTCCATCCTGGCTGTAGCAAGAGGAGTTAAATGTCCACACCTCTGAGCCTCTAGCAGCCTGGGTAGTAACCCGTTGTGTTCCTAACTTCATATTCTTAGCAAGTATTTTAATAATGACTCCAAGATGTTCCCCAACCCTCAGTTAAAAAATCAGGTTGCCAGTCATATATGGGACACAATCACGCTTAGGAAAGGGCTCTGGTAAAGTGTAAAGTGCAAAGTCCTTTATGGGAGGAAATTAAACTCCAGTGTAATAAAATACTGTGCACGTTGCAAGGAGATATATGTTATGAAGAAAATAACTATCCTCAAAAACACACATACAAGCAGGCTCAGTGACTCACGCCTATAATCCTAGCACTTTGGGAGGCAGAGGCAGGAAGGCAGTTTCAAATCCAAAACCAGCCTGAGCAATATAGCAAAACCCAGTCTTCACCAAAAAAATACGTTTTAAAAATTTGGCCAGGCATGTTCACACACGCCTGTAGTCTTAGCTGCTGGAAAGGCCAAGGTGGGAGGATCACTTGAGCCAGTAGTTTGAAGTTGCAATAGTGATGATGATGCCACTGCACTCCAGCCTGAGCAACAGAGTAAGATTCTGTCAAAAAAGAAAAAAGATACATGTACAAATCTGTACTGCAATTTATTACTTTGCATGCTTGTCTCCCGCGACACTGTAAACTCCTTGAGGACAAGCACTCCATGTATTTCATCAGCATATGATCCCCATTATATGCACATAAATCCCACCCTCAGGGGCTATTGTGGTCCTGTCTAAATAATCAGTACTAAACATGTCACATGGAATGCTTACAATGACTGATTAGTTGTTTGAACCAGACTCTGGCAGGGACTAAGCCTACCTTTGTAAGAATTTCTTTATCCTACATTCAAAGGTCATGAGGAAGTTGCCCTTGTCAACCACTTCATATCAATAGCTTAAGGAAACTTTATGCAGTTGTTATGAACAGTCATGCTTAAAGCAATTATCAGAGACCCAGTTAATTTATGGGGAATCTCTCTCCACTCAACGGCATTCAAATGCCGTTTGCATTAGCTATATTTTAAAAAATATTCTGGCGTGGCCCCCACCCTTCTGACTCCTGCCAAGTACACTGGGCTGTGTGTGACTCACCTTTTTCCTCCAGGCTCCTCCTTCTGATTGTCTATCACTACCATGAGATATTTATTCAACCTTGTCCGGAGATGTTTATTCAACTTGTGGAGTACTTAGGACTCATTAAAGCTGGGGAAAGTAAGCGATGAAGTAACCAGCCCAGGGAAGCTGCTGTTTCCTTCTCCGTCTTAATTGTTTCATTTCTCTGGTAAACATTGCCATCAGCTAGAGCCAACTAGATTCCAAAGTGGTTTAGAATTCACCTTGTAGCCTTGGCTACAAAAACTGACCCCTGGAGAGGGAACCCAAGTGTGGGGTCTAGAGCCTCGTCCATGATGGATTGTCTATAACTAGACATTGGGTAGAACCAAATGTGTTTTCAAATTGAAATTACTTTAGAATGAGAAGATCATGAACCACAGTGCTCACTGTTGCTTTTCTCCTCTTTCATTGAAAAATTGTGTTTAAACCAGTAAGATAGAAATAAAATAAAAGCTCAAGTTTACTACATTCCTGTGCGAAAAGTGGATACAAACTAACCTAACATTACCAGGCTTTCATTGAATACAGGTTTTAGGGACATGATCCCTTTTGGCACATAAAAGTCCATACAAATACTGGAGTATTCTGCAGTGACGGACTGTTTATTTTCCTATCTCAACTCCAATTCCCTGAGTCATTGATAGGTAAATAGAAATGTAGGATATTTCTTATATATTATATTGTTTTATAAAGAAGTTTCTAAATAAGGAATAGGTATCCTTTGGAAGTTATTTTTGCATTCACTCAGCAAACATTTGTTCAGGACTTGCCATGAGCTAGGCATTTGGCAAATTTTGAAGTTACAAAGATGAATTAGGATCCATCCTCAAAGTCCTCATAATGGGCAAACAAGCACATTTTGTTAGGTTGCAATCGTGCCACAACAGTAGTGTGTACAAAATAGAGTAGAGGTGTAGAGAAAGACACGCAAATGCTCGAGGAGAGTTCAAAAAGTCCTCTAATGCTGTGGTCTCCAACGCCAGGCCATGGACCAGTACTGGTCTACGGCCTTTGGGGAACTGAGCCGGCAAAGTAAGTTGAAAAACGCTTCATCTGCATTTACAGCTGCTCCCCATCACTCGCATCACTGTCTGGGCACCACCTATCACATCAGCAGTGGCATGAGATTCTCATAAAAGCACAAACCCTACTATTAACCGCACATAAGAGGCAGCTAGGTTCCATGCTCTTTAAGAGAATCTAATGCCTACCCCAATGGTCTGAAAAATTGTCTTCCGTAAAACTAGTCCCTGGTGCCAAAAAGGTTGGAGACCACTGCTGTAATGTATGGTGTGCCACAAAAAGGATCTTAAAGGGTACATTTGGTAGGAATAGGCTGTCTCCAAAGATTCATCGACTACAAAGTTCTGAGAGCTTTGTAGACTGGGGACTTCTTCCCTTAACCAGGAAGGCAGGCAGCTGTTTGCTGTGCCGCTGACATAAATTAGGACCTGTCTACTTTTTCTTACTATGATTCATCAAACAGAGACGCAGATGCTGAAGATAAACATTTCTCTGCTTGCCTTTGGTTTGTTCCTCTTTCATTAAATCGCCCTTAGGACAACTGGATCGCCAGCAAAAGATGTCAGAAAAAAACAGATACGTATTTCTGTGCAGTCAAAAAAGTGCCTATGCCCGGCTGCCAGCATAAAGCATTTGAAATGGATTTTCAGTACCTGCTGAATCCAGGCTGATGTGAGAACCAGCTTTCCACAGTGACAGGGCTGATACTTTATCCCAACTACAAAGAGAATAAGCTCCGTTCTCCTAATATCTTCATCATTTGCCTCACCATGCTGGTAAATAATATGCATATGGTAATTTGAGAGACACAGTGTTCCCATTGCTCTTTTTTTATTCCTGGAACTCTGGCTGTCTTTTGTAAATGCTACAAAAAATCAAAGGCAAAATTACCTCAAAATTTGATTTTGCATTCCTCCTATTATCACTTTCTGATGCTCACACAACAAATACATTACATTCTCTCTGTTTTGACCTGGATTTTAGACCTTTTTGTTTGTATTCTCACTACTGAATGGCCTAGAATACCTCAGTGAAGATTCATTCATTGTTCAGTTGCTAGCATTTATTAAGCACCTACTGTGTGCCAAAACACTGTGCTAAATCTTAAACATGGCACCAAGAGAAAGACAGGATCATCTGATTCCGAAACTAATTGTTTGTTGTTTTCTTGCAAATGTTTTCAAAATCTGTGGCATCGTACAAAGTCAAAAAATGTGAAATGGGTGCCTTAAATAGACATGGATTAATAATGAGTGAGAACTGAGAGAATGTAAAATCTCTCTAGAACATGTGATCCAAATAACAGCAGTGAGTAAACAGGTACAGTGGAAAACGTCATCACTGGGCCCACAGATTTCGGAAACAAACCCCCTTTTATAGACTCAAGATTGTAAAAGCTGATGTGTAGATTCATTTTCTTACAAGCTGTGCCTATATAAGAATGTTTTACTGAAGGTAGGATTTAATTTCCGTGTGGTCAGTAACTCTTTCATTCATTCATTTAACAAATATTTATTGACAAGCAAATCTTTGAGTCAGCCAGTCATTGTGGTAGGCACTGGGAATTAAGGGTCTTGCCCTCCCAGAGTTTCCATTTGGGTAAGAGGACAATGAAAACAAATAATTGAATACACAAATATACCAGATAATTAAGAATTGCAATGCATGCTGTAAAAAAGACAAATATTCCCTACCACTATAGTAGACTCCACTGCTTAAAACCGTGTGTCTATTCCTAATTTGCACAAGTAAGCAAACATCTTGTTCCACCTGCCAAAGAATTTAGAACTTGCACTGGAGCCAAATTTTACTATTATTCCTCACTTAGCATTGAAAACATGAAGAAGGCTTCCAAGGAATTTCCTCTCAAGCTTCATTGAGAAGCATTGGGTAGATAATTGGTGCTTTCAAGAAGGGTCCTGCCCACACTGGCAATCCTGACTATTTCTTTAATTATCCCAAAGTGCTCATTATTAAATTTCCTAGATAATTCTGTAGTCCTCTCTCTTGTCGTGTCTGTAAAGTGTATCGTTAAAGTAGATATTGTCCCCCTGTATTTTCTAGGATTCCAATATCAGCATCCCCGCCTAAGATTGCCAGGTGACTTCTGCTGAAGTCTCTAGTATACCTGGCACAACTGTGTCCAAATCCTGCAAAGTCTGTTTCAGAAAGCCTCGATTCTGTGACTTTCAGTTCAACGTAGGCACCTGCCAGCCCCGTCCCTGACACTATATGTGCTAATCTGTGAAAGACGTCTATATTTCTAAATCTTTTCTTTCTTTCCCTTCCTTCCCTCCCTCCCTTCTTTTCTGCCTTCTTTCTTTCTTTTTGCCAGCCTATTCACTTCTGAAGAGATCTGCCAAAGGTTGGTATAAACTTCCCAAAGTCATTTGTAGCTAAACGTTTTCATGCCCAAGGAAAAGACTAAATTTTAGACTCTTTTTTCCAGAGTCTGAGAGTGAACTATGAATAATTATTGGGTTATCTCAAGGTGCTAAGCATACCCTAATCATACAGGTAGACATGACCCTGGAGTGGAGCAGGTAAGAACCAGGAAAGAGAAAGGAGCTCGCGGTGGGGCGAGTGCCCTGAGGAAGGCAGGATGGCAGAGGAGTCCAGGAACATGGCACCTACCAAGGGGGCTGGGGGAGGGCCCCATCCAGGAAGGCTCCCTAAAGGACAGATTTAGAGGGTAAAATTGATCAGACCTGCAGTGTGGGGAAGAAGAGGATGGGAAATCAAAGATTCAAGGATGAAGTCCAGTTTCATCACTCATATTTTGTTGAATTATTTTCCTTGACTCAGTACGCATTTCTAATCACAGCTGAAGTTGATATTGTCCATTCAAATGGCCAGCCATTCTGTAATTTTGCATGGATGCTATTATGTTTCAAGGCAGCAAAATAATCAACCCAGCCTCACTTTGCCAGTAACCAGCTGTGGGATTTGAGACAAATAAACAACTTTATCCAGCCTGTCTTTTCATCTCCACAAAGATATTGAACAAAATGATGTCTGAAATTGTACCTTGTAAAATCATATCTGCTTTGTAGTGCTTTTGTGACCACGTAACTTCACGTGGAATTTCTCAGCAGCGAACTTCACAGTTAGAATTGTTTCTAGTAGAATGGTATTAGGCTGCCTGTCACACCAAACTTCATTAGCCAGGGGTTTAAGGAAATTAGAGGTTTATTTTTGTCAGGTATTAAGGAGTCCAGAGGAAGACACCCAGGATTGATGAAATACCCAAACAATGGCCTCAGGGACCCAAGTTGCTTCTATCTTTGTTTGTAGCAATCCCTGATCCCCAGATAGCTGTTCCATCTCCAGCTCTAAGACTGTGCTCCAGGCAAGAAGAGAAACAACAAAAAAGGCAAAATCAAGGGCCGGCTGAATGGGCTTTCTTTGAGAGAGCTTTCCCAGAGGCTGTTAGTGAAATTTGAAATTTGCTTGGATTTTATTGGTCAGAATGATGTCACCCCCTAGATGCAGGGGAGGCTGGGGGATGTTCTTCTCTTTAGCTGGTTACCTTGAGGTACTAAATAAAATGAAGGTGGTACTGGAAAGGAAGAAAGAGAGAAGGGATAGGATTAGATAACAACTAGCATTGTGTGTGGAAGTTAGAAGAAACTTTTAATAAAATTTACATAAAATTTAATTCCAAACATTTTAAAGCAGTTCCAGCATAGCCACTGACCAACCCGAAAACACCCTGGCCCTCACATTAGAGTAAAAGGCACCTACTGGATGGCAGCCCTGACATTTCTCTGCATTTCATTAGAGTTACTGTATGTATTTGTCATCCCCCTCCCCCACATAACAAGGCCTCAGTCCGGCAGGGAGAGACCTGGGCTTTGCCTATTCTTTGCATTTCCTAGGAAAATGAGTGTTTATAGAAGGTTATACAAAATGAGTATTCGCTTTTGTGGAAGGGACTGAATTGTGGAATTATTCATATTATAGTCCAGGGATGAGGCAACCCCACAAAGAAGTGTTCAAGCTATTATATATTCAATTTCCTCAGGAATGAGTGACTGCTATTAATAGTGGCTGTATCATCAAAATGCCACACTTGATTATAAAGCTGGCTGATAGATGTGGACTTTGATGGTTGTTCAAAGCTCTTACAACTCCTCAAAAGGATTATTATAGACATAAAAAAAAATAAAAAGGAAATGTTGCCTAAAGTGAAAATTTTCAACATAATAGAGGTCAGTAGTCCTTTCTCGTCACTTATTGTATTGAATAAAACTACGAAGGAGCCACCCCAAGGATCAGACAGAGTCAGTTCCTTAAAGAGTTCATCTGGTTCTTCCAGCCTGTAATCACCCTAATAGCACATTATTGCTTTTCATTCAAATCTTAAGTAACCATGATATTCAGAGGTTGGAAGGGAGCATCTTATTTAATTTAATTTTCTTCTAAACTTGAGGTTAACTCAAAAATTGTGTTAATTATTATCCTTTTAAAAAAAAGTATATGTTTAAAGTTCATAGTTTAATTTTCACCAGTTTAATTAGTAATATTAGTAATATTTCAATTTCTACTACGTTTTGTATTGTCCCAATTCTCCAGTTTAGTCTCCATTCCATGCATATCTTGAAATGATACAAGTATGTCCTAAATGATGGGGAGAATTGATAATGGGCTACTAAGAAAAAAATGGATATACTATATCCAATATCCAATGTTCAAATCGGCTTTGGTAAGACTTTTCTTTGAGTAATAATTTCCATTAAAACACCACCTCTCGAATGCAAATTCCTCCATGAAATAATAAAGGTTAGACTATAGTGGGCACTTAATTTCATTATCTTTGACATTTTACTCTGTCTCCTTTTAATATTTGAAGTATATACTCATATCCGTGGTCCTTTAGGAAAATCTCTATTTTTATATTCTTCCCTGGGTAACTTTATTAATATAGTAAGGTGCGTTATCTTCTTTTTGCCACACATCTTTAATTCTAAAATGAACTTTTTCTTTTGTATGCTTGTTCACTAGGAGTAACTTCATTGCTCATACTCTCCAAAGTGACAGTGTCCTTTGAAGAATTTCTAAATGATCCAAAGATCTGTTCTGAACCATGTAATTGTTCCTGGCTGGTGCTCTATTGTATTACAACCAGAATGACGTTCAAATCCTTAAAAATAGAAAAGAAAACAGAATACGTATATAGACCATCTTCATTTTGATTCTCTGCACAGAGAGAATTCTCAACCCCAAGTTTGAATCTCATTGACTTTTGCCTTTTCCATGACGTATGAAACCAAAATATGCATCCATTTAAAGGGTGCTACTGTCTCCAGAACTCGCCTCATCATGCAAATCTGAAACTACCAAGATAGCTTCAAAAGGCAATTCTTCCTGAAGAGCCGTGGTTTTCTTGCATGGGATTAAATTAGCTAATCTCCAGCTCTTAGCTTCACAGCCTTTATAATTTTCATCAGAACATTTTCAGATAGTTCTAAGCCTCAAGCCTTGAGGTTTAGCCCTAGCCCAGCCCAAACTACACCATTAAGCTTTGAAACATTTTAAAAAATCTTATTCTTATACTTATTGTTTGTAAGTATAAATGGCTATTTTCGTCTATAAAATGAAATGAAGCATTTTAATATTTTAACATTTGAATATTTTGAAATGTTTCCTACCTGCTGGCTCCCACTAAAAGGTACGTGTCCTTCCATTAAAGGAGCTGACACGTTACAGTCATGGGTTCCGCGTCTCTTTTATCTTGCCTTGGTATTTAATGACTGTATGCTGTTGGAAGTTAGAGGATAGCCTTTCACGGTATACACTCAAAGGTGTAGATGAATCAGATAACAAAATCTTTGTTGGAGGAGGTTATTCTAAAACACAGGAACCAATGGGAAGACAGACTTGTGTAAGATGGTAGTTTTCTTACTGGATTTCTAAGAACCCTCCACCTCTAAGGTGGTGACTCTTCCACGGCCGCAAGGGACGGGGCCAGTGGATGAGACTGGCTGCTTGCTCTTTCTTGTCTCTTTTCAGCTCCTTTTCTCTCTTTTAGTCTCAGATTTTGTATAAAGAAATGAAAGTTATGCTGCTTAAAAATATATCTTAAAAGTGGGGAAAGTTCAGACTTCTTATTTAGACAGACTTGGGTTCAAATGACAACCCAGTCACTTAAAACCTGTATGATGGTGAGACCCACACTCACCCATTTTCTTTATGAGTAGAATGAGGATGGTAAGATCTAATGCCACATTCAAGCACTGGAAGGATTAGAAAGTAGCGTTAACTGTGGCTCCTCATCCTCAGCAAACGTTTGCTGACAGTATTCTGTGATAGGAGTTACAGGGCACTGGGCACCACTAAAGCATCTCTTTTTCTTTTTCTTTTGTCTCTTTTTGTCCATCTGCCTTTGCTTTAAGAGCTCAAGAAAAAAAAAGGTAAGTAGGCTTTTTATTTCCATGTAAGGCAGTGGTTCTCAAAGTGTGGACCCTGGACCAGGAACAAGAACATCACCTGGAAATTTACTAGAAATGCAAAATGTCAGGCCCTGTCCTGACCTGTGAATCTGAAACTATGGGGAGAGAGCTTAGTGATCTATGCTAAGCCTTCAGGGTGACTCTGATGCATACTGTTAACTAAAAAAATAACAAGGTTTATAGTATTTGGGAAGGAGAACATTATTTCTCATAAAGATTTACAGACTAGGAAACAGGGCTCCCAGCCACCCGCCGAGAATACTTTCTCCAAGGGAAAGACAAGGGGAACGGGATTTTATACTGAGCAGGGGGGCTAAATACACATACCTAACAAACACTAGGAGTCATGAATATTTGTGAAAAAGGTGCAATTGGGTTTTACATCTTCCCATCATGACTGGAAACTCAGTTGTGAGGTCTTCCTGGGGTCCCCTTGGCTGAGACGGGTCTGTTGAGTTAGCAGAGGGCTTAGCACATTGTATTTAGTTGACAGCACTGAAGCTGGGGAGCATGGTAAAGAATCAAGATTCACGTGAGCCAGGGCATTAAGAGGGAAGTAGAGTCGGAAATCTAACAGGACCTGGGCATCCCGAGGGCTGGAAGCCAGAGTGTCTTTGGTAGATGAAGCAGTCGTGACACAAGAGCCTCACAGTTGGCACTGACTGGGTCAGGCACCGTGACCCCTACATCTAAGGAGGATGCTCAGGGTCAGGTTATTGCTAGGCAAGCTCCAGGTATCTAGAAAAGCGAGAAGAAAATGAGATCTTACACAGAATGCAGGATGTGGCAAGGACCAGCAGACCTTCAGAAGCCAGAGATGAGGTTTTGCAGAGCTGAGAGGGAAAGCGATGTGGAAGAAGGGTCTGGAGCAACAGAGGTAATCAAGGCAGGATAGGCCCAGATGCAGACACAAGAACGCACTA
The DNA here is from genome assembly GCF_000181295.1 of Otolemur garnettii. Taxonomy (NCBI): domain Eukaryota; kingdom Metazoa; phylum Chordata; class Mammalia; order Primates; family Galagidae; genus Otolemur; species Otolemur garnettii. Next base: position 3,538,824 of record NW_003852458.1, on the reverse strand, counting down.
ATGAACCGCCCTGGGCGGCGCAGGGGAGGCAGCTGTGTGGCCCTTTGCTGCCTTCACTCTTTCTTTCTCACCACAACCCTATACCACCCTATTCTGAACTCTTGGTGCAGAAGCTGGGAGGGCAAGACACAGGACATGCCATACGTGCTCAGGACGTGGAGAGGCAAGGACAGAACTCAGGTCTGGCGGATCTGGCTTGTCCCTTGTGCCTGTATATGCACCACCTCTCTCTGTGCCCTCTCTCCTTCCCTTCTTCATGTTTTTCCTAATCAATTCCACTAAGACAGGACTATTATTTTTCTTACTGAATGGCAAAGAAATATTTGCTTCCCAATTCTTCACTTGGAAAGCAATTAAATAGAACTCATTAAGGAAAAATAACACAAAACTCTAAATTGCATTACATTCCTTTATTATTAGTGTGTAAACTTAAATGAATATTGTTCTTTTGATTAGTAGATTTAAAGGGGGTAAAAAAAGCTCCTGGACCCAATGGATAGTTTAGGTGCCTGGGCTGCATCATACCAACCACAAGAAATATCTAGAGTGGTAGTTGCCAACTTTGTTGCACATTAGAACTTCAATGCTTAGGTGGAATCCCAGACCATTAAATTAGGATGTCTGGGGGTGGGAGCCAGACATCAGTATTTTTTAAAGTTTCTCACATGATTCTAATGTGCAGCAGATTTGGGGAACCACTGTCTTAAGGTGGTTTTAATAAAGCCCCGATATGGGTTTGCTTTCTAGCCACTTTTCACCAAGTGGAATGTAACAGAAAATACCTTTTTTTGTCCAATTAATTGAATTAAATCTCAGTTCACTGAAGTTGTGCTCTAATTTATTTCCAAAAGGCAGCCCACTGGGTAGCTACTTCAGCAAAAACAACAATGAGACCAGCATTTTGGTTTTTTGTAGTCAAAGCAGTGAACCTGTCCATCCATTAGTGGTTGCTGTTTTAATCTTCAACTTTGTAGCTTGGTGTTTTCATTTATCCAGACACAACTTTGGACACTGGAGATGTTCTGACTCATTTACCACTCATTCACCAGACTTTGTAGAAAGCAATATGGGTCTTCACAGCACTAGCTCTTTGTGATAATCAGGAGCAAGTAGCAGTCAAAGCCCTCCCATGACATCTCACCTGCTCAGTAAATATTTCAAGAGTTCTGTCAGTTCACACTCTCAACTTCACAGTTTCTTTTTCATCTTTATATGCAAAGAGTTTTGTTGTCTGTTCATTGTTTGTCCACATCCTTTAAGGAGAGAAAACATATCCTGTGAGGAAGGGATCAGGGCTGCTCAACCTGATGGGAAGAGCCTAACACACAACCAACTCACTGATGGCCTCCAAAACCATGACACATGAGCAGAAACAAAATTCAAGCTACTTGGCCTCTATTTCTGCAGAGAAAATGAGATTAAAATACAGTCAACGGGGAATACAGAGAGCCAGGGACAATAACTTTGGAATTAAATAATAGGCTTGGCTACTAAAAATGCCTGTTGCTTCTCTGTTTCTAAAGAGACAGTCTACTGTGGAGTGAGAGTCAAAGAAATGGGCGGGTTACAGCTCTACCTTGACCTCCACCTTCCCCTGTGGTCATGCATGTTACATGACTTTGCAGGGCCTATATTAGTTAAGATTCTCTAAAGAAGCAAAACTAATAGGATTATATATAGATATACATAAGGGGAGATTTATTATGAAATGGCTTGCACAATTATGGAAGCCTTAAGAAGTCCCATGATATGTTGTCTGCAAGCTGAGAACCCAGGAAAACCAATGGTATAACTCAGTGTTATTCTGATAGCCCCAAACCAGGAGAGCTAATGCTATAGTTCCCACACCAACGCCAAAAGCCTGACAACCAGAAATGGGACTGGTAGAAGACAGAGAGTATGAAGCCCTCCAAACCAGAAGCTCTGATGTCCCAGGGCAGAATAAGATGGATGGCCCAATGAGAGACAGAATTTGCCCTTTCTCTACAGTTTTGGGGCCCACAGTGGATTGGATTAGGCCCACCTACACTGGTGAAGGCACATCTTCTTTACTCAATCTACTGATCAAGTGCTAATTTCTCTAAGAAACACCATCATAGACATAAGAAATATAATGTTTGACCAGCTATCTGGTCACCCTTAGACTAGTTGAGTGGACACACAAAATTAGCCATCAGTGTCCCTATCTGTGTCTGGTGATTAAGTTAAGATGAATGATCTCCCAAGTTCTTCATTACACATTAATGCTCATCAACTAATGCTCTATCATATTTAAAAATAAGACATGTAGCCTTCGCCTTGAGCAGTTTAGGTACTAACAGAAGTTGTTTATCTTTCAACCTCATCAATTTACAGATTAAGTAACCAATTTGTTTTCTATTTTGAATTGCTTTTGCAATTCAGATAATCAAACTGAATAATTTAATCTAAGCAGATCCATATTAAATGATATATAGTATCAAGAAATTATTAACTCTGTCGGATATGAAAATAACCCTATGGTTATGTAAGAACATGCTCATAATTGCTAGAGATGCGTATTGAAATAGGTAGGGGCAAAGTAACGTGATATCTTGGATTTGCTTTCTATAAAATAACACATATCCAGATCTCACAAGATGTCCTTTGGGCTGCCAACATTTCTGTATATGGAACCTGTGTTCTAACAAGAAGGGTCAGGGGACTGGAGGGTGCAAACACTGAAGATCTTGAGTGTTCTGGGCACAGAACCAAGAGGCTAGAAGCTTTAGAGGCCACATAAAGATTTTCCTGAAGATATGGGACATAGAGGTTGAATTTTTCTTTTCCTCTTCCATGTTATGTGGATACGTTAGTAAGCAGAAATCAGCTTCCCCTGAATAAAATGGAAGCCCTGAGAGATTTAAGTACCTTTTCTAGTGATGCATGCTAATGGCCATATTAAAGCCAGAATAAGGATCGAAGGATGAGCTATTATGACTTCTTCCCTCTACTGCTCTTTGGAGTAGGGAAATATCAAAGGTAAAAATGTCCTTTGGCACTGTATGTCCTGTGGTGGTTTTGTGTCTTTCCAGTGTTGTCCTAATCATTCTTAAAGCTCTTTCTACTGGTTAGAGCCCTCCTTTAAATAAAAATTAACAAGACATTATAGCAGTGAACTCAACACTATCACTGTCTTCTTACAGGACAATCTCAGCTTTCCTACTGGAGGGGCATAGATGCTACACTGGAATAGAACATGTACCATGTCCACACTAGTCAGGCCAACCAAATCCTATACATCCCAACTCTATTTTCACTGATTAAAAATACAGTTAAATTTTAAATTGGCTTAGACAAGAAATTCCAAAAAAAAAAAAAAAAAAAAAGGTGCTTACAAGCATACCCTGCCCACTCAGATATAAATCATATATATTCATTTCTCACATTTCTGTTGCTTTAAGCAATCTAGTACCACAACTAGTGGTACTGTGCCATCTAGTACCACAACAGAAATTTATTTTCTCACAGTTCTGGAGGCCAGAAGTCTGGAATCAAGGTTTCAACGGGGCCGTGTTCCCTCGAAGGTGCTGGGTAGATTCCTGATCAGAACAGGTGTTCTCCCTGGGTGCCTCTTCCCTAAATCTATCAAACAGCAGTCACAGGGGATGAAGTCCCCACCTACTCCAGTGTGACTTCATCTTAACTATTACTAATTACATTTGCAAGGACCCTACTTCCAAATAAGGTCAGTATCTTCAATCCCTCTTTGGGGGAGACGCAATTCAACCCATAAACACCATCAAACAAATGACCTAACAGTTTCCAGTTCGGTCTTCTCCTGTGGTCAGGCTTCTGACTTTACACATTTTAGAGTAAAATTCACTTCCTTCTGAAAAGGGATTTCTGACAAGAAGGATTGAGAGAACAGTCCAAGCTCTGTGGCTGTTGCCATCCCCTTTAGAAACACATGTGCCATCCTGTAAGACATGTTCCACAGAACCCAAGAGTGTCGGTGCTGCCAACACATTTACGGCCAAGTAGACTTGCACTTCATGTGGAAAGCTTTCGTGACTCACCCCCGCAGCCTGCCCTTGCTACATTTGACTCACCCCTCCCTGCTATCTTCCCCGCACCCTTGTCTGTCTCCTTCATTCCTTCTGCTTTGTATAAATGAATCTGCTTTGAATCTGGTAATTTCGATTCTGTCACAAGTGAGCTATAAATCAAATCAAGCCACACCAAATAAATCCAACCGTGCTCACAAGCAAGTTATCCAATGTGGTTTTTTTTGCAATAAGGAGAATGGTAGTAAGGGCCTAGTATATCCTATAGCAAATAATTCACCTACCTAAAAAGTTAGCCTGCCAAGGGGTAATCAGCAAACAGGTTGGTGCTCATGAGAGTTGCACAGACTGGCCATTGAAGATGTTCAGAACCAAGAGCAACCCCTAGCCGGCACCCTGGGTAAATCTGGCAAGTGCTGGGCCTCCTCCTTCTTTTGCATTCTGAAGCAAGCATCCAAACTGGGGCTTGCCCAGGGTAAGTCACCAGGCTTCTTAGATTCTGGGCAGAGTCCCTGTGCCATACGCTGCATTGCTTTGTCTGGGTCATGACCACATTCTGCAGGGAAATAGCAGGGAGAGTGTGTTTGCAGAATCCAAACCAGGTGCCCACTCACCCCACTGCTTGGCACTTTACCCTGCCTTCTTGGCCAGGTAAAGAGAAGTGGGTAGGAGGTAAATTACTCTGTCACTGGCAGAGGATGGATGGTAAAGGTAAGAGGAAGAAAATGGAAGAAGGTGGAAATAGATATCAAAGCGTTAAAAAAAACCACACTTATTAATATTCATTAAAATGATTAAGACATCTTTACGGGATGTACTGATGTCTCTGAAAGATAGTGGGCACGGATTTGGCCAAGCTACTGAATCTTTCGAGATTTCATGGCCACCTACTGTCTTGAGACTGACTGAACCCCAAACCTACATTTGCTGTGGTTGATCCCTTGACCTTTGTGTAAATCTTCCCTAACCCTCCTGCGCCAGAGACAATACACAGACAAGGTTGTCAGAGTTCCACAACTCCTCAGTGGCTCTCCTCCTGGCAGCTAACTGAGAGATTCAGGCAAACTGAGCAGAGAACAAGCCTCTCTCAAAATTTAGAAACTGGATTGAGATTTCAATCCAAAGGATAATGTGCCATTACCTTAGTTGTTTGTACCAAAGTTAACTTTTTTCTTCTGGTATGTAAATGCCAACCATAAGTTGAGTTCTGTCTATTGCTGTCCCAGTTCCTGTGTAGCCCCTACTATGGTTGCACACCTGCCAAAACGAACACTGCCTGCATCACCACCACAGCATCCAGAAAGGAACAGAATCTGACAGTCTCTTTTTTTCTCTACTGAATTTCTGCTTTTTATTCATTAACAAATGGCTCTGGTTCTATTTGCAATCAGGAGTCACTGGGGAAGAAAAAGCCCTTCCCTGAATCAGTTCAGCTTTGATTTGGAATAGGAGGTCCTCAAAAGAAAGGTTTTGAAAGGAGAGAAAGAGAATACAGGGAGGGGGGCAGAGATGAGGCAGATTTGAAGGCTTGGCCTGCATTGTACTTAGTAAGATATGGGACATAGAGAGACCAGCCTGAGCAAGATTGAGACCTTGTCTCTACTAATAAAAAGATAGCCAATTATTAATAAAAAGAGAGCCAATTATCTCTGGAACTCTAACTTCCCAGCAGTCAAATATTTGACAGAAAAACTTTAAAAAGTGAGGAGGTGGGGACAAGATGAATTATCAGGCCTCTGTGGGAGGTGGATAAAATGCCTTCTTGCTCATCAGTATTTATTCAAAAAAGGATACTGAATAAGAAAGAATAGCTGTTATCATTTTTGCAAGCAGTTAGGGCAAATAAAGCTTTTAAGCAGCTTTATGGCGATATAATTTATGTTTCATAAAGTTCACCTATTTATAGTTTAGTTGTCACTCTGCAGCCGCAGGTTGTACATCCTCAGATTCAACCAATTGAAGACAGAAAATATTCAAAGAAAAAAATAATAAATAATAATACCCCAATAAAATATACAGATAAAAAACAACACAGTGTAACTACTATTTGCATAGCATTTATATTGTATTAGGTTTCACAAGTAACAAAAGATGATTTAAAGTCTATGGGAGGATTACATAGGCTATGCGAGAATCTATGCCATTCTATATAAGGGACTTAGACAGTAATGGATTTTGGTATCTTCAGAGGGTCTTGGAACCAATTTCCCATGGATACCAAGGGACAGCTATATACAATTCAGGAGATTTTAGTATATACAGAGATGCTCTTGGACTTACAATGGGGTATATCCCAATCTATTGCAAGTTGAGAATAAGTCAAAAGTGTGCTTTTCATTTATGATATTTTTAACTTACATAACCTCATCAAGGAACATGCTCAGTGTATATACATATAACTTTCACACCAACATAGAGTCAAAAAATTGTGGAACTGCCAAACGTGGGAGATCATCTGTACAGAGTTGTTCAACCATCACCATATTCTAATTTTAGAACATTTCGTCACTTTGTGAAGTACACGTGGGCAGTTGTGCCCCATCCCCCATCTCTGTAGAGTGCCTTGCTGGTCACTTCCCACCAGTGGGACTACACTGTACCTGGTCCTCTGAGTCTGGCTTCTTCACTTAGGACCGTGTTTCTGAGGTCCATCCTTGTTGTTGCATATACACTCCTTTTCATTACTGAATAATATTCCATTGTAGAGATATTCCACATTTAATTGTCCATTCATCAGTCGATGAATAACACACTAGTATTTTAAGCAAAAGAGCAAATTACCAAGATCTCTGTAATATGAATTGCATGCATACCTTTTTCGCTGTTCATATGAGTTAATGCAACAGTTTCTGAATGTATTACTTTAGACTGAAGGGTATGTTGTGCTGACAGGTAAAATGATTTCTATTTAAGTTTGTGGAGAGTGGATGTTTGCAGCATAACCTAATAATGGTGTGGTAATAATGATAATGGTGTAACAAAGTCATGGTATTTATATTTGTGTTTTTTCAATTATCCTAATGGAGTGGTTCTGTATTTAAGATTCTTCACTCCTCCTTTCTAATAAAATAACTTTAGGATTTATTCAGGGTTTTTTTTAGCACCCTGAGGCTCCTGGGCTCAAGTGATCCTCTTGCCTTAGCCTCCTGAGTAGCTGGGGCTACAGGTGCCCACCACAATGCCCTGACTATTTTTTAGTAGAGACACGGTCTCAATCTTGCTCCGGCTGGTCTCAAACTCCTGAGCTCAAGCAATCCACCCACCTCGGGCTCCCAGAGTGCTAGGATTACAGATGTGAGCCACCATGCCTGACCTGTTAAGTTTTCTAAATGATATACACATGGAATATCACATTTTCTGTTTTGTGTTCAGCTGGCTAGTTCGCAACTGAGTGAAGGTAGGCTTACAGTGGGTCTGCCAGGATCTCTGTATTTTAGCTTTGCCTTTTTGTGGCTTCTGGATTGAGTTTGAGGAGTAATGGAAAGGAAGAGGAATAGGGACAGAGGTCCACAGGTCTTGAATTCTCAATGGGAGCCATATTCGGTATTTGTTACTCCAGGCGCCAAACCCCTTCATATCCACCCTTCCCTCATCAGGAACATTGGCCAGGTGAAGGCTCATCAATCCTAGCATGGCCATCTCCTATCTTTGGGACAGTGAGCCAGTATTTATGTCTCTCTTTTGTTCTTATCAGCAAATGAAGATAATAATGTTTCTTACTTCCTAGAGATGCTTTGAGGGTTCCCATGATTCCTGGCTCATAATAAATGTGCAATGAATGTGAGCTGTTGATACCATTAGCACGTATTAATTACTTGCTAGAATAAGTAATTATTCCTGAATACTGTGCATCAAATCTTACAATAATCCAGAGGTAGCTATAGGTATTCTCACTTTAAATGAAGAAACTAAAAATCAAAAAAATTACATATCTTGCTCAAGCTCACATGACTAGAAAGTGGCACAGGTCATATTTAGATCCCTTCCAGTCTGATTCAGAATCCCATACACATCCATTGGACTATGCCACATGCAATGAATCAGGCTAGCCAATATTCACACACAATATCACGCTAAAGAAAAACAATCCTTTTTTTTTTTAAATAAAAATGAATGGTTGATGCAACTGGACTGCTTAGGGAAATGATATCACCAACTCATGAGGGGGAAGCAAAAACAAGAACATAGGATGAAGCTACTAGAACAAATTTGGGGCTTTAAGAACCAACAAAAAAAAAGCAAATTGTCTAATCCAATGCTGTGTCTCCCTGGCTCTGTGGAGCCAGACCCCTGGAGTGATAGATAGAAACTGCACACAGAACTCTCCAGGCTGAAAACGGTGTGTTGACTCATTCCCATCCGCTAGGGCATCAGTCCATGGTACCCAGGCAGATATTTCAGTCCTCAACTTAATGGTTTCAGACATTCCCATGGTCATCACCACTCACCCACCAGCAGGATTTTTAAATTAGCCTTGTAAACAAATGAGTAAACAGAGCACCGTTTATCACTCTGCCAAGTTCAGCTCCCCCTGAAAAAGGCAGCATTGGACGGTGAAACAAACAACTAGATTGAGAAACAGAAGTGCCAGCCTTGACCCACGCTGCTTGTTTGCTGCTTCACAAACATGGTTGGCTGTTTTGCCCTAAGAGTGAGCAAGAAGACAGTTCAAGGGCCAGAGACAGATGGCTTGTAGATGGTCCCCAGCAGTGGTGAAGTCAGAGGAACACTGAAACAGATCTTCTTGCTGACGGTCCCTTCCGAACAATCTTCCTGATTATAAAGTAGGAACTATTTGTGTACTAATCCTAAATAATCCTAAACCTTGGATACTAAGACCAGAAAATATTTATACTCTTATAGTTCTAGGTAAAAAGTTGTTCTCCATTCAGCTCACCATGAACATAATAATCTGCTATTCTAATTAAAACAGTGTGTTCTTTCCCCCACATTACAGTATTACGGCAACAAATGACTAAAGGACCTTTTCATAAATCCCTGGTGGGGATTTAGAGATCAGGACCAAGGTAACATTTTAAGAATGCTCTTAATATTGCAATCAGTTGGGGATTATTTTTTTAAATCAATTCCTTGAGAAGTCTTGACAATGTGTTTTCATTCCTTGGAGGTGTTTTTGATTGCTGGTTTTCCACCCACTTTAAATTGGTAGTATAACCTGACCTTATAAATGCCCCTTCCCATCTCTGGGAAGGTGAATTTACCCTTGTCAACTCAGAGCTAAAATAGGCAGAAAAACAATTTCATTTAGGTTCACTGCTGGTGGCCACTTCATCCCTGTGTCCAACCCGTGGTTGGCCCTGATCAAGATGATCATTGGCTAATTTCTGCAGACTCAAGTGCAGAAAGTTGTTCACTGATTGGAACAACCACCCCACTTTTAAGTGGTCTTGTTTGAGTACTTTCCTGCTTGTCAAAACAAGCTCTATTCTGCTAGTCAATCAAAGCATGCTGCACTTTGGTTCTTTTTAAATTATCTCTCTTTAGTACTCTTTATTTACTTTATATTTATTTCCAAAAGAATCTGAAGAAACCCACTTTGGACCTCCCAATAACCAGTACTGTGATCTCAGGCAGATGTCACAGAGCTCAGTCATACACCTTCTCTTGTCAAATTTATTACCCTCAAAGAATGCCAGTCAACCCATATGCTTCTTTTAAAGCTGGCAGGTGGAAAACAGTTTGGAGAATAAGGGTACTGCACAAATGCAAAGGTTCCTGTCCATCTACTGACCAGTAGGACAAGTTTCAGTGTGTTGGCCCAACTTTGGTTTCAATCCTGGCCTCCCTAGAAGTTTCCATCCTGAATATCTGTCAACAATACGAGGTCAGAAAAGCCACAACAAGGTCAGGGTGAGTATTCTGTCAAGGACCCATACACGGCACTTCTTGGAAAAAACGAATTGAGGAATTTGGCCTGCATATCATAGCTAGGAAAGGGCTTTGAATTTTACCAGCACATTATTCCAAAAATGTTTAAACTCTGGACTAGAGGTTACAGACTAAAGATTAAATTGTAAACCTTCAGCCTCCTAGAATCATGGCTTCTCAGAGTTGAAAGTCCCCACACTGGTCTTACAGCCCCTATCCAGGCTGCTAACCCCCCTAGGATGTCATCTGGCCTCTGCACAGGCATCCACGGTGACAAGGCTCCCACCTTCTACTAGAGTGGCCCCTTTCATCCTGGGCCATAACAGTCATTGAAAAGTCATTCCGCCTTGTAACATGACCCATTTGTTTTAGTTCTACCCAGTCTAGGCAATTGGACTGTCCAGTGAGGGACTCCTCACCCCTTTTATTGAAGCCAAATCTGCCTCTGTGTAATTTCCACCAGGTAGAGCAGTGATTTTCAACTGGTGTGCCACAGCACACCAGTATGCCGTGAGAGGATCTTAGGTGTGTGCCATGAAAATTTTTAAAGATCATTAATCAAATTATTTTTTAAAGAAGTTGAAAGCACAGGATGTATATCCTTTTTTTCACTTTTTTTTATATCAACATAATACAAGTGTGCCACAGAACTGTAAATTCAAGTGCGCTGTGAGATAAGAAAGACTGAAAAACATAGAGTTCAAAGATCTCTCTTCTTGTGCCTTTGGATACATTTTTTCATGATCATAGCAGCCCTGAATGGTTTAAAGAACAGCACACAAAGGCCCCGAGAACCCATGCATTGCCAAGTGTGGTCTGAAGCTCTCCTATCTTCTCTATCTCACCCTTTAGTCCTCATAGCTGCCCCAAGTTCTCTTAGAATTCTTCTAGAAATTAAGCATGAACTCACACATGGAAGGCAAAGGAACTCACTGGAAAGAGCAGAGGAACTTAATTCAAGCCCTGATAAATTTTTACCTCTAAAGCCTCACAAATACTCTGATTTACCTGATGGAGGTAAGAAGGATGGAAGTGGGAGGATGTAATGAAAGACTGTTGTGCATGTGTATTTGCTGTGAGCTGAGATTAACTGTAAAGCTCCTGCATACTTCAAATTCTAAAAGGCCTGAAGCATCCTAGCCCCTTGTTTTACATTAGAAGATAGGAAGTAGAGAAGGAAAGTGACTTTCCTAAGGGCCATGAGACCGCAGAACTACAAACAGAACCCAGATTTCCCAACTCACAGTCCTCTGCTCCCTCCACTGCCTCTCTATGGAGCAGTAAAATCACCCTTGCAAAGACCCAAGAATAGTTCCCAGTATGAATTAAATGCTCAACTACTATCAGTCTAATAAATATATGAGTAAACAATGAATGACTAAGACTTATTTTCTTTTTTTAATTTTTTT
>NW_003852458.1:3516271-3526142 GCF_000181295.1 Otolemur garnettii | reverse complement strand
CATGCAGGAACCAGACACTTCAGATTGTAGCAGTTGTTATAAATACTGACTTTGGGAGGTTCTCAATAAATGTCATGTAATAGTGGCATAACTATTACTATTATAATTGCAATATTAGTATCTATTAACTCAATTTTTATGGGGACATATTTGTACATATTTATGGAACACATGCGATATTTTGTTACATGTATAGAATGTTTAATGATCAAGTCAAGGTGTTTGGGGTGCCCATCACCTTGAGTATTTATCATTTCTATGTGTTAGAAACATTTCAAATCCTGTCTTTTAGCTATTTTACAATATACAATACTTGGTTATTGTCTCTAGTGCCCTGCTCTGCTATTGAACCCTTTTTGTGTCCGCTGGACTGGCTTCCCGGCCTCCCTCTTTCATCTGTTGCCTCTGGTCTCCCGGTCTGACTAAAGTCAACCTGCCCAGCCAGAGCGGTTCCTCCCAGCACTTATGGAGGCGCTGCTTTTTTCTTCATGGGTTTCACGTGCAAGTTTACTAATTGCTTTACGCAATCTCTATCAGTTGCCAGAATGTTTGAAGTTTCTTTCTGACTCTGAGTGTATCTAACAATTGGTCAAGATTAAAGTCCAACCTTGGGCTAATGTCAGTAAGTAAGAAAAAGCTTTGGCCAATTCATCAGTTAGGATCATACTTTAGTTCTGGTGGGTACAATAAATATTTATTATCTTCTTAATCTCTGTGTCTTATGATGAATTACTGTTTATTATCTTCTCATATTCTAATTGTTTATCGACTTCTACCTGTCCCACCCATGATGTGAGTTTCTTCAGAGCATAGACTGACCTATTTATACTCACAGTTCCGTCCTTGGTACCTCAAATTGTACTTGGCAAATAGCAGGCAACCAACTAGTGTTTGCTGAATACTCAATGAATGAATGAATAAAGTAAGGACTGGGAAGTGGGCTGGAATTAAGAGATCTCAGTTCTAGTTTGGCTTATGCCACTGCTCAGCTATGGCTATTCTCTGAATTTTAGTTTCTTCATCAGTAAAGTGAGGAAAATCATAGTACCTACCTTATATGTTTTGGGGGAGAAATAAATAAGGTAATGCATGTGAAGTTCTTAGCCTAGTAGCTGACACATTTTCGGAACTTAGTAAATGTTGATTATCATGTCTATAATTTTCAGGGAAAATCTTCAAATGTTGAAGCTTATTAGAGGTAATTGAACTAATTTAATATGACTAGTGGTGATGACTGTACTAAAGACAAATTAGTTTAATTAACCTGTCCCCAAGATTTTACTTTAAGAGTCAAGTTGACAAAAAAAAATCTATTTAAAGTACTATATTAGACTTTCGGGAGTGGGTGGGATGCAAGGATGGGGAGGAACAGCCTCTTTCCTTTAGGAACATAAAAAATAGAAGAGTTACCCTATTGGTGCACTATACTCTGCTGAGGATACAAAAGCACGAGACATTATTACTTCCCACGTCATTCAATTTACTCTCCATACCCTGCAGAAAATTATTCAACTTCTGCTTTGAACTCCTACAATGACAGAAACCTACTGCCTCATGAAATTGCTCACTCTAATTGGGAACAGTAATCACAATTAGAACAATCTTCAATCTTCCTTGAACTTAGCACACATATCCCTCTCCATGATTTGTACACATTGTGACAACTTCTGCCTTCTGAACAGCCACAGAATGAATTTATATTTTCCTTTTATATCAGAGGTCAGCAAAGTAGGGTCTGCTGTAGGGCAGGCCAAATCTAGCCTACCATTTCTGTTTATAAATAAAGTTTTATTGGAACACAGTGAAGCTTTTTTGATGACCTGCTGTCTATGGCTGCTTTTGTACTACAAAGACAGAATAATTGCAACAGAGAACCAATGCCAAGAGTAGCAAAAAATAGCTACTCTTCAGATCTTGGAGAAAAAAATCCTGCTCTATATGAAAAAACTTATATAGACAAAATCCTGCTCTATATGAAAGAACTTCATATAGACAAGTAATATAATTTCCCTTAAAGTACAAAGCAGGGACTGAACACAGGACGCCAAGTGGGAGATAATGGAGGCAGAATTAAGTAGCACTAACACCTCCCTTGTTCTGAAAGCCATATTTCCAATTATGTGTCCAGAAATCAGGTTATTCTTTCACTGACACATAGTTCCCAAGTACATGAAAGATGAAATCTCTGAGAGATTTTTTCCAAGAGCTCCTGTTGGGTCGCCCCACCCCGCACTGGTGTAACCCAGTGTTAGAAAGTAGATGCAGAAATTTACACATCTCTAGCTCATTCAGAGAAATCAGAAACAATTCAGCATATATTCAAGGGCTACCTCAGTCAGGGTCAGATAGGAAAAAATTAGCATACTTAGCTAGGTTTTTTTTAAAAATGTAGTGAAGGGACTATTTATGTACCTTTGGGAAGGGTTGAGAGAACAAGGGAATTGGTCACCATCCCCTGAATGGAGAGGGAAGAATTTTGCTGAGGCCGGGTGACAGCTGGAGGTAGAAGAGAGGCACAGCCCAACTGGTGCTGTGCTGGAAGATGCACAGCCACTGCTAGAATGCTGTGAGGAAGGCAGGGAGGGAGGCGGCCTGCCTCCCATCCTCTGCCTACCGTGGGCGGAGCCCCACCCTGGGAGCTGAGAGATGGATGAACATGGTGAGCCTGGGCACGGCAGAAACCACCATCCCCTTATGCTGTCTGCCCTGAAGCCCTTACCCCTGCCCTTTGGTGTTTCAGACTCCCCCCACCAAAAAAAAATAGCCCTCATCCTGTCCCGTGCACCCTCTGCACCCTTCGCTAGCCTCTGCAAACCCCTTGAGGTTTGAGGTTTCCATCAAGGGTGCAAAGAGGAGTCTGGGTTTTATTTGGGTGGTAGCGGAACAGAGCAGGAGTTGTTCTGAACCGAACTAGGATATTATCGCAGAGAACTTTAAGTCCTGTAATACTTCCCAGAATCTAAAACACGTTCTAGAATATTGAGAGCTTTGAAGCTGAAAAATTCAGCATCACCGCATTCTACAGAGAAAAGTTGGTGGCTTCTGTGAAGCCTTCCCCAGATAAGTGTGTCACAGGCTCTGGATTCACCAGACTCCTCATTACCAAATGCCTCAGGGCTGGCTGTTCTGTGCTCAGACAGCCTGTGTCACATCACAGGCTTTGATGGCAAAGACGCCTGGGCTCTCAATTCATTATGCCAACAGCAGCAGTGTTGAGAAAGTGGTGTGGGTGTGGGAAGAGAGAGACTGGGGGTATAAGGCTGCTGGTGGTCTCCACAGCGCCCTGCCAGCTACTTCCTCCTCCTTCAGCTGAGTCAGCAGGAAGAATCCTGCACTGGCTTCCTTGGGGATTACAGATTGTGAAGACTTAGAAATGACTTGCATTAATTGTGGTACCCTTAGATGGGAAGAAGCTTTTTAGCTTGATCAGGTCTCATTTATTTATTTTTGGTGTTGATGAAATTGTCAAGGAGGGTCTTCTTCATCAAACCTTTTCCCAGGCCAATATTGTCAAGCATTTCCCCACACTCTCTTCTGGAATTTTTATTGTTTCATGTCTTGAATTTAAATCCTTTATCCAGAGAGAGTCAATTTTTGTCAATGGTGAGAGGTGTGGGTCCAATATTAGTCTTCTACTAAAGACTAAAGAACTGTGGCTAACCAGTTCTCCCAGCACCACTTATTAAATAGGGATTCTCCTCCCCAATGCATGGTTTTGTTCAATTTATCAAAGATCAGATGGTGATATATGTCTGGGTTCATCTCTAGGTTCTCTGTTCTATTTCATAGATCTAGGTCTCTATTTTTGTGCCAGTACCATGCTGTTTTGATCATTATAGACTTGTAGTAGAACCTGAAGTCTGTGAATGTGATGCCTCCAGATTTGTTTTTATTTCTAAAATTGTATTGGCTATTCAGGGAGTTTTTTCTGGTGTTCAGCACACCTGCTGGGGTGAGGGGGCTCAACTACAATTTGAAATTTATCTTAGAATTGAAAACAATATAACTTAAAAATGTATACCCTCATGTTAACTTGAAATTAAAAAAAAAAAGAAAAGAAATTATTTGCAAACATTATTTGGTCTGTTTCTCTGGTTAAATTATTTGCTTCTCATGGAATCTGTAGGACAAAATTGGACACTAACTTAGGAATTGCTATCCATATATCAAAACCTGTTTATATAGAAGCTGCAGATGTATTCAGGCCTAGTTTGTATTCTAGTCCTGAAATCTTTTTTGGTTTTTTGGTTTTTGGTTTTTGGTTTTTTGGGTTTTTTGCTAATTCAGATCCCTACTTGTAGCAGTTATCCACTTATATCTCACAGACCTAGAATCAGCCCCCAGAGTTTAAAAGTCATACAAAAGCTAGAGAGGACGGGAACAAGGTGGGAACCATGACTGTTGGGGACACAGCCCAAATTCTGGAAACCCACACCCCACCAAAAGTTATCAACACGGTACAAAGCCATGGATATGATCCAATGAGATAGAATCAATTTTGAGCTTCAAGTTAGAGTTGCAGTGGTCAAATTTCCAATGCAAATGTGGCTATGTTAGAATTTATTGATAAATTTTATAAGGTCTCCAGAACTAAATCCCAGCCAGGATAACTGGCAAAATTGGAGTAAGATCTATAGATTTGATAATAATACTGCATCAGCATTCATTTTCTGATTTTAATCATTGAATTGTGCTTATGTAAGAGAGTGTCCTTATTCTTAAGAAAACATATTGAAACATTTCAGGGTACAGAGGCAACATGACTATGGTTTATTCTCAAATGATCTGGAAACAATAATAATTGTCCTATACAGAGAAGAAAGGATGAGAAATTAAATGTGATAAAATACTAACAATTAGGATATCTGAGCGAAAGGTACATGAATTTTTCAAAACGATTTTTGTAACTTTCCTGTAAGATTGGATGTACTTGATGATAAAGTTGCCAGAACATTAATTCCAGAAAACTAGAGCTGTCTAATGCCAATCACTGAAGTGACAATGTTAAGCCATGCCTCAGAGTGAGCCAGCGTTGCATCTCCTGGTTTTGTCATCTTTGAGTTAAAATGAATCATTTCCTCTTTCAGCTACAGATCACGTCTCCTCTTCATAGAGGCGAACACTAAGGATGCTTTCCACGTGAGCCCTGAAGGTAAGGGGGACTTGTTCACAGGCCCCTCGGTCACCACCCATTGGCCCTACTGTCCTTTGCATCCAGGCACAGGCAGGGACTTGCTATCTTGCTTCACAGAGAATATTCTGTATTTTGCTGTGTATAATACCTACCTTTTGTCCCAATTTTTGAGGTAAGAATAAGGATGTACATTATACATGGATAGTATAGCTTGGGAGCGGGGGAGCCCAGTGGGCCACCCTTGACTGTCATGCCCTCCCATTGGGGCCTGCCAGACATGCAGGGTTCTAGATGGTAGCATGCCAGAGCAGCCTCCACTGAGCACTACCATCAGGGACAGGGGCAGTGGCAGGGCTAGCAAGGTGGGCTGCGCACATGTGACTTGAAAGCTGAGGCCCAAGACCAGCCATGCAGAGCAGACAGGGAGCCCCACCCAGGCCCCAGGGGCCCGCCTGGCTGCCTGCAGGCTGAGCAGCCTCCAAAGCCCCCTTCCCATATGGAGGGGAGAGCAGGTCCCCCAAAAGAGAGGAACAGGGCAGCCTTTGCAGAGTGGTGCCTGCAGCAGGGCAGTACAATCTGCATGATTACCAGGGGGCATTCACCCTCCAGATGTGTCTTTCCCAGCCAAGAGCCACCCATTTCCATGGGGGGGGCATTTTCCTGAAAGTGTGAACCAAAAACATGAGGGCGCATTATACACAGGAGCAAATTATATACGGTAATCCCAACCCAGTCCACGGCCATATTGGCGAGTGCTGCAGGCCTTCGAAATCTCCCCACCCTTTCCAGCTCAGAAAACCTGATGCTCTTTCCCTTCTCTGTTTTTCTCAAAGAAAATATCAAATCTTTTAACAGTGGCTATCTCCTAGTGCTGCAATTATGGGAGATTTTTATTTTCTTTTCATGGTTTTCTGTATTTGAGAGATCGCGGACAAAGACTGTGTTACTTTTATAAACAGAGGGAAAAATATTATCTTTGCTTTTAGTTTCCCAAGTAACGCTACACAAATTCTTGCCGTAGTTTTATGGGTCCCCCCCTTTAGCACCTTAATGCTGTCACTGCTGCATGTCTCCTGCCCAGCCTATGTGGCAAGATTTATGTCTGACATATTCCAGGTCTTCCCCAGCTACTAGGGACAAGGAAACCCAAGGATGCCAGGACTGGCTGACAGATAAGACATGAGCATTCTTACCCCACGTTACAGATGGACAAACTTGGCTTGCCTCTGTCCATACTGCAGTCAGATGGGATCCAAGCCCACTGAGATGACTTGGCGTGTGTAACCCTGAAGCTGAACTCTCTCTCTTTCAGAGGAAGTTAAGACCCTGTGAAGACAGGAAACTGACTAGGTTACTTGTGGAAGAAAATCCGAGGCAGAATTTCCCTGGGATTCCTTGGGGCCACCTCAGGGTATTTACTAGTCTTCCCACATTAAAAAAGGGATGTCCCTGTGAGAGTCCTCTGCCCCTTCAATGTCAAAAACTAATCACATTGCCACTGCTTGAGATTCCAAAGAAGACAAACTTCTTCCCTAGAAATGGCAATAAAATAATGTTTCCACATATTGCCCAATCCCTGTGGTAGGGGGCAAAATTGCCCCTATCAAGAACCACTGCCATGAGTTACCTCAGCCAAGCAGGAACTTCTGTTTTTCATGTACATGGACTGAAATTTATAGTGTTCAGAAGAAACATTAGCAAATATTTGCAGAAAAATACCATGAGTTGTCAACACCAGCATGTATCATAATAGCCCTGTGTGAGAGTATCTGGTGATCTCGAAACTGGTCAGTCAACCGATTCAGACTTTTCTGAGTTCCTTTCTCCTGTTTGGCTTCTGTCCTTTGAAGCCAAATGCCTCATGACATTTACTGGGAGGAAAAGCAAAGGAGAAGGCACAGGGTAAAGCAGAATGCAGTGAGCAGCCTCTCCTTCGGGAGGTGTGAGCGGTCCAGAGAGCACAGTGTGGTTGGAGCCGTGGCCCGGAGCTCGGGAGGGGATTTGGCTGCCATTTTGTATTTATTTACTGACCACCATCTTGTGTGAAAGATTGTAGACATAGTCTCCAATTTACTTTATAAAGTTTTGTATTTTTTCGACAAACAGGTACCCACCCCAAGTAGTGGCTTAACTAGAAACTCTTCTTTCATGCATCAAATAGCATAAGGCAAGTGATAGTGGTGATAGTAGATTTACCTGTGGAACCAGTTGGCGAACCGAGACCCCTGAGCAAATCCCAAAGCTCAAGGGTTGGGACACACTGTGCTTATCTCCAAGTGTACTCCAAGGGGCTTTTTTTCTTCTTAATGCTCTCCTTCCCCCAGCATCCACCCCCTACTATCCTTCACCGTTTGCCCACCCTGGTGTTTGGATTGCAAAAATGCTTCCGATGCCAATGGATACCTGCAAAAACACAGGCAGGAACTTGAGAGCAGTTACATGGTCATCCAAAGGAAACAAAAACAATGCTCAATTCAGGGTAAAAAAGAAAACCAGAAAGCAACGTTTGTAAAAGAATTCCAGAAAGGAAAAAAAAAAAAAAAACTTCCTAAAAGAAGGGATTAGAATTCAGGTGAATTGCAATTCCTCTCCAAGACTTGACCAAAAATGCCATGGTGCATTTGAGGGCCTTTAATCTGATTTCTAGGCTCTGACTTAACTGTTAGCTTTCCAATCCCATCCCTGTGGTAACAATCATTCCCTCCTGATCACTGTCTGGAGCTCCACCTCCACCCCAAATTACTGTCTGGAGCTCCACCCCGACCCCAGGGTGGAATAAAACATCTGTCTGCCTTCCTGTAGTGCCAGATTCTTTTGCAAGAGCTCTGGCATCCTTTGGGCTCTACCCATTCCATCCCTCCCACTGCCAGCTCTTTCCCAGGCTCCCAAACACGTGCTTCTGACCTTACCTGTCCCCAGATGGCAAGAGTCTGGGAGGAGCTTTGAAACAGCCCAGGGCACTGGGGAGGATGTGCCCACAGTAGCACATGTTCTGCCATGCATCTGAAGCTCTGTGCTCCGTCTTTACATCAACCACTTACTTATCTGCCAGAGTTCCCCAAATCCCTATCACTTGAGCCTCCAGTAGGAGTAAAGTATGACATTGCTCAAAACCTGTACACTTATCTAAGAGGGGTAAGACCTTAGTTTATGATAAGCAGTTTGTTTATGAGATTGACTTGCTGGTGCTTCTCTAAGAAAAGGGTCTTGGGATTCCAACATCAGATAGGTCGGTTTTGGTTGCAATGAAGAGATTGCAATGATCAGAATATTGAACTCTAGACTCGCACTATCTACTACCTAAGCCACTAGCTACCTGTGGCAATTCAAATAATACTAAAAATTCAGTTCCTCACTCACACTGGATATCTTTCAAATCTTCCCCAGCCTCATGTGACTTGTGGCTATCACTGGAAAGAGTAGCTCTCTAACATTTCCATCATCATAGGAAGTCCCATTGGACAGCACTCCTCAGGACTGAGGCTGGTACTTCCCAGGAGGAGTTTTAGAAAGGAGAGGCAGCTTAAAATCACCAGCTCTGTCGGAGGGATGGAGAAGAGTAGGAGAAGAAAAAAAAATGCAAAGAGAAGGGGAGCCAAAAACAAACTTTGTTGCCAAGGGCCAGCCCTGCACATGCACACATCTGCCCTACCACAAGGTTCTTTCTGTGGATACCTGGAAATGAAGGAGCCACTGATGTTGGCTTTAGGGCCCATTTTCTTCATTATATGGCCTCTGAGTTCTATGGGCTGCTTGCAAAGCAAGAGATTGTCCCAAATCCTAAGACAAAAGGGACTCAGAGCATCACTCACATATAGGAGCCACAGGGTTCCTAGCCAAAGGTAAATCACCACTGCGGTGGCACCAGGCAGCCAGGGAGTATCCAGGAGTCCATGTAGAGCTAGGAGTTTCCAAATCAAAAGAAATGGAAGTTTCCAGGGAGCAATCGTCACGCCTCTCCCCGACGGTGGCTCCCACTTACATAGCACTTGCAGCCATGTGGCACACTTCCACAATAATCACTCATCTCATCCTCACAACAGCTGGTTGTGGAAAATAGGGAAGACATGACACTCTTGACACTTTATTTTAGAAGAAAATCATGCCCAGGATGTGGAGAAGGGACACCAAAGGCAGTGTGGCTGGTAAATGGCAGAATTTGCCCTAGAAGCCACCCACTATTCTGTCCACAGCTGGAATCACCTCTGCCTGGTAACCTGGGAGTTACTTGGTACCTGTCCAAGTCCATAAGTATGCCAGCTCCCAAGCATGTGACCTTCCCACAGATGATGCTACAAACTCAGCTCCCCAACAACTGAGCCCCTAACGATCTGAAGGACTCTTCCTTATACAGTGACTCATGAGAACTGCCAAGCCAGAGGGCAAAGTGGACTCATGGCTAGAAACCTGATATAACCGTTCCCAGCAGACCCCTCCTCAAGAAATGCTGACGTCCTGATAATGGCAAAGGAGAAATAGTGCTCATGGTGCCATAAGCACCAGATCTACTTAGTGTGTTTTCCTCTGCAAAAGACATGGAATATCTTGCCATCCTGGCTCCCAAAACACTCAGTCTGCAGAAGGAGACCCTTAAACATGCCAGTGAATTTTGCTTTCAAGAAAAGGATTCAGAAAATGAGATCACAGCAGTCCATTTGTAGGACTTTCAGTAGTTTGTGGCCAGATACATATGATTTATTCTCAAATTTGAAAGAACCCCTTCCTCACAATGTATAG
>NW_003852458.1:3458747-3515767 GCF_000181295.1 Otolemur garnettii | reverse complement strand
TAGGCCCCAGTTAGGATGCTTTGAGCTGCAAAGCCAGTACCATGCCTGGCTGAAAGTGGATTAAAAAGTAGACATGTCACACTTGCCTAAGAAGTCCTGAGGAAAAACAATTCCCGGTTTGATTGAGCAGCTCTTGCTATCTCTAAGGACTCAGGCTCTGTCATTCAGTGGAGACCTCTCTTCCTCCTTCTTTTCGCTGTGGAGGAAAGTCTTTCCCAGCAGCCTCCAGAAAACTTCCGCTGGGTCTTAGTGACTAGAAATTGGTGGCGCAGTCACCCTAAACTAATTACAGGCAATAAGAAAATGGGATTGCCGTGATTAGCTTAGACTGATACCTCTTCATCCCCCGGGGCTGGACTCCTGACACCTGACAAAACTGGACTCTGTGGACAAAACAAAGGGAGCGATGGTTGCCACAGAAGCAACCAGCAGTGTCTGCCAGGCCCGGTGACACCAGGGCTGCAGGGCTGTGAGCAAGAAGAGGAGCCTTCTATTCCTGTCCCAGACACACCTATCCCCCCGCAGGGAACCACCCCAGTCCTCAGCCTCTTTGACCAGGTCAGATCTGCCTGCTGTTGGCTCTCCAGGGCACCTGCAGAACTGCTTTTTGACATGTTTCCTTTACATTTGTTTTCACTAACTCCCCTCCCTACCAGGACTGGAAGAGCTAGGAGAGTTGTTTCAGCAGGAGGTTGTATTCTCAGGGCCCTGCCCAGGCCTGGAGCATCATAGATACTCAGTTGATGTTTATAGAAGAATGAATGGAGGGATGGATGGGTGGGTGGATGAGTGGGGGGGTAAGTGGTTGGATAGATAAACGGATGGATAGACAGGTGGGTGGGTGGAAGAATGGGTGGGTGGGTGAATAGATAAATAGTAAATGCATGAATATATGGATAGATGGTTGGGTGTTCCAGCCACTAAATAGGTTAACCCTGCTGTTTTCTGAAAATTCATTAATAAGAGATGAATCTGGTTTGCCTCCCCCTCTCCATTCTCACTGACGGAGTCTGCACCAGGAGTATTTATTGCCCTACTGCTAGACTCAGCTTAACTAAGGGCCCGGGCCATTACCTCTGTGACTGAATAGGTGGCTTTCCTGCTAAGAAAGGGCTTTTGAGGGAAGCTAAATAAAATAGTGGGGGGAAAGAGAGAGTATATAAACCAGTAAGAGACAAGCAATTATCTTGCTAGATTAAGTAGCCTGGATGTTTTGAATAAAGAAGCAAGCCTGAAAGATCACATTCTCCATGAGTGAGAAACAGTGACTAAATCAAGTAGAGATTATACAAGATGGAGCAAGGTGGGTTAGAGGGGGTTTGGGGACTGATAGTAATGTCAGGAAGTGGTAGAGATGCTTAGGTTTCTAGCAATAGGCAGGGGTGCAGACTTCTTCCAGCCTTGAGACCACTGCTTCCCCCTTCCTCATCCCTCCTCTCTTTGAACTTCCAGATCAACCTGCTCTCTCTGCCTTTCTGCTCTCCATCACCCTTTGAGCTTCCTCTTGCTTTACAGGACTAGCACCAGCAGAAGCAGAGGGGCCAGAGAGGCAGACAGATAACCCCACTGAATTTATTAAACTTCTTTTCAATAATATGGCTCAACTCCTCTCTCGGGCTCTGAAAAATGAGTTTTTCCATGAAATTGCCTTTCACTCATATGTCCAAAGCTCAATGGCAAATAATGGTTAGTTGTTCCTGGGTATTTTTAAATAACCCCAAGACAGAGAATGATGGAATTTGGAGAAGAGGAGGTACTTCTTAAAAACAACAGAGCAGGTGTGGTGTGTCAAGACGGGTCAGGTCATTCACTGTAGCCGGAGAGACAGGGCACATGCTAGCCACCACCCAGCTGGTTAACATAGGGAAGCTGGCTGTCAGCAACTGCTGAAATTTTGCCACAATCATATGAATAATTTTTATATTCTACCCTAGTAGGAACCATTTCCACATATTTACACCACAAAATGTCAGGTTTTCATTAGGGAGTTGTTTTTGTGGCAGTAAAACTTTTATTAGGATTTTTCTCCTTAATTATAAAAGTAATGGCTTTATTTTATTTAGATATTTTAGTAATTATTTATTTTATTACGAAAGCAATTATTTTTTTATTTTAGAATCATCCCATCCCAGAGACAGATAATCACAGCCAATGTATGTGGGGAAAGTGTATATATGTGTGTATGTGTGTGTATCACATACAGAGGTGCCAAAAAAACACACATTTTCAGAAAGAAAAATACCATATCAAAATTGTAATACTCAATATGTATCAATAACAAAAGATGAATACAAGTCACTTGTGAGCATGTCTTATAATTGCAGACATCAAAAGTGACTTGAGTATTATCATTTTAATGCAGTTTTTTCCTTTCTTAAAATGTATACTCATTTTGGGGGCACTCTCTGCGCTCCAGTCTGCCTTCTGTGCACATGTGGAAATACATATATTAGAATTGAGATCAAATACATCTATTTTCTACACCCAGTTTTCTTTTTTCCTCTCCCATGTTTCCATATCATTAAAATTTTTATGACATCAAAGATTAAATCATATTTCATAGCGTGCCTATACTATGAGCTAGCTAAGTAATCCATTATGATTTGATAGTTAGATTTTCCTCCGCTATTCTGTTCCTACAAATAAGTGGAATTAAAACAAAATATTCGATTCCCTGGGAGATTCTTTTTGTTCAAAATTGTTTTATACACCTGTGTTCATTTGGGATACATTTCTAGAACTGTACTTTTTCATTTAAAGTGTCTACTTTCTTAAGGCTCTTATTAGTTTATTGCCAAAAGGATTACACCAATTGACATTCAGAAGACTAAGTTGTCCCACCTGTACTATCTAGCTAAACATGCTTTCATCTCAGTCTTTTGATGTAGGCAAAGTCTTTGGTCTGTAGAAGCAGCTACAGGTATCCTATATCCACCACATCACAAACTCAGCAATATCATCTTGAAATCTCATAGAGTTGGGAAGAGAATGAAATAAAATATTTTATATGAAAATACTTTGAAAACTAAAAACTCTATTAAAACACAGGTTGTCATTATTATCCCTTTTTAAACCACTCAAGATGGCAAAGGCTTTACCTCCCTCTACCACATATTCTAATGGTTAACAGCCCTTAGAGCATACAATCCTTACCAAATTCCCTCTAAATGCAGCTGATAACTAATGCATTTCATTGATTCAGAATCATTTATTGAGCACCTAGTATGCATGAAGCTTTGTATTAAGTATGAGAGATACGGGGAAAAAACACACAGGCAGCAATGAGCTTCCAGCCTGGGACAAAGAAAGATAAGTCAAGATCCATGATTAGTGCTATGACAAGGTCAGGTTCTGGGTGTTTGGTAGGCAGGGCATCCTCCAGATTTGAGAAACCCAAGGAAGTTCCCGCCTAAAGGTGGGAAAGTTGAACCTAAGGATGAGAAGTTGGTGCTTCTGTTGGGCAGTCATGTGCCAATCCTTCTTGCTTTGGAAACAATATGGAGAAATCGCATTTTCCTAGCAGCTTTATCCCTACATAGAGTCATTTTTGTGGGGCAAAGGTATTAACAAGGCACATAATAGGACTACTAACACACCGCCATCCAGGGGGTATACTTGGAGGTGGGCTAGATGGTTACCATTTCTCTAGAAATCAGTCTGGCACTTTGGTGAGATGTGCAGGCTGAGGCTGATTGCACAATTTCTTGGGGCTACAGAGGTGTGGGAGATGATAAATGGGCAAGATACGGCAACTGACAAGGGAGGAGCTTTGGGAGGAGAGATAGTTTCCTAGTTACTCATCTTTCATTTTGTGATCAGTGATGTGCTACTGTGTGCTCAGAACACAGGGCTAAGTAGAAACACCCCCACCCCATGAACAGCACAGGATGTCAAAGTGATCACTTATCTGCTGCTCTTCCCATATTGACCCACTGGGCACATGCACTTACAGGGCTTTAAAGACAAGGAGGGAATTATACTGAAATCTTTAAGTAATCAAGGACATTCAAAACTGCATTCCAGAAATCCAGGTGTGGGGCAGCCCCTCTGCTTAGACACACCCATGAAAAGCATCCCAAGCCATTGATACTTTGAATTGCAAATAAATTGGCAATTGACAGACCTGAGAGTATCTGCAAGGCAGCAAATTTCCCTTCCAAATTATATTATTTTTATGATGATACTAAAATTAGCTTCTTATTTCAAAGCCGATTTGAGAAGCATGGGAAATTGACAACAGGCCACTGATGAAAAATCATCTTGGATAAACTAAGAAGAGAGTTACCTGGATAAGAAGAAATTGACTAAACTTTTAAGTATTGACATCCCAATCTTTGTTTAACTTTGGTGGTTTCAGAAAGGGGTGTCTGGATTTCACACCATCGTTTATATGCTGTACAAAGAAGTGATGTTATTATTGGAAAGCTGTGAATCAATAAGGCTTTTCTGGGATTTGCCAGCCAATGTCCTGGTAGCCAAATACACAGATATTTGCATAGGTGCGTGTTATTTCCATTGGCCCAGGAAGCCTAGCAAGCCATTGGGAATGAAGCCTGCTGTTTGCTGATATGCACTAGTGACAGGGTAGACTTATTCACTGATACATGGAGAGATCCTTTGTAACTGACGCTAGCACTTGCCTCTTCAGGTGTTAAGCATACAATCATATTTTTCTAAATGCAGTTGTCTTACTTTGGGATGTAGAAATCCAGCACTATTTGAAGCTCACTTATTTAGCAACTTTAACTATCTAGAGCATATACGAGATCCAAGAAGCAAGCCAATTAGTTTTTTGAGCAAAATAAATACATTAAAATGTATTTACCTACAGAACGGGTGGGAAGTTCCTTCAGACCTCACTCAGAACCTAGTTCCTCTCATTTTAAATTGCTTTAATTTGTAAAATGTAGTTATTGGGTTTCTGAATTCACATCAGATCAGAAATAACAGTAAAGTGGAAGGGGCTAGAAGAGACTGTCTTGAGTCAGTAGGAACAGGGTTAGCGACCACCCTGACCCAAGTGAGAATGATTAGCTGTCAGATCATACAGGAAAAGACATTAAAAGGAAAGGAGGAAGGGGAGAGGGAGAGAACACTAGAGGGAAAGATGGAGGCTGGAAGAGAGGGAGGGAGGGAAGCTATGAAAAGCAGACTCAAGTGAAAAATTCATCTGGGCATCTGTACCTCAATAGTTAGCATGCTGGCCCCCCACACACCAAGGGAGGGTGGTAGTTCAAACCTCACCTGGGTCTGATTAACAAAAAAATAAAAAGAAGAAGAAGAGAAAAATGCTCAAGTCCCAGGCATTTGATTTATGCAAAGCCTTTGGTCTATAGGAGCAGCTAAAGGTATCCAATATCCTATATCCACCACATCACACCATAATCCGTATGTCTGCAAACAACTCAGTACCCTAAGGAAAGTTTCAATGAAGAAGACAGGGAGGGGGCTGGGCAAGGTAGATCAGCCAGTAATTCTAGCACTCTGTAAGGCTGAGGCAGGTGAATTGCTTGAGCTCAGGAGTTCCAGACTAGCCTGAGCAAGAGCCTACACCCTGTCTCTACTAAAAATAGAAAAACTAACCAGGCATGGTGGTGCACACCAGTAGTCCCAGCTACTTGGGAGGCTGAGCAAGAGGATCTCGTGAGTCCAAGAGTTTGAGGGTGCTGTGAGCTGTGACACCATAGCACTCTACCAAGGGAGACAAAGTGAGATTCTGTCTCAAAAAAAAAGAAGATTCTCCCAGAAGCCACTGTTGTTCCTCTTCCCCTAAGGAGCCTGAGGTGATCTGTGATGCAAGTCAAGAGGTTCAAATCTTCATGTTCACTTTTAGAAACTGCCCAGGCCATCAAGGGTATGCAGATACAAAAAGCTGCCAAGTATCTGAAGGATGTCACTTTAAAGAAACAGCATGTACCATTCCCACATTACAATGGTGGGGTTGGTAGGTGTGCCCAGGCCGAACAGTGGGGCTGGACACTGGGTCAGTGGCCCAAAAAGAGTGCTGAATTTTTGCTGCACATGCTTAAAAATGCAGAGGGTAAAGCTGAACTTCAGGGCTTAGATGTAGATTCTCTGGTCATTGAGCATATCTAAGTGAACAAAGCACCCAGGGTGCATCACCGAACTTACAGAGCTCATGGTTGCATTAACCCATATGTGAGCTCCCCCTGCCACATTAAGGTGACCCTTACTGAGAAGGAACATACTGTCCCCAAACCAGAAGAGGAGGTAGCACAGAAGAAACTGAAGAAATAAAAACCTACAGCACAGGAACAGATGCAACATAAAATAAATGCAAATAACAGTAAGTGGGGGGCAGAAAAGGAGAAATAAAAGGCTCCGTGCCTATGTCCAGTAATCCCAGCACTTTGGGAAGCCAAAGCAGGAGGATTACTTGAGGCCAGGAGTTCGAGACCAGCCTGGTCATCATAGCAAGACCCCACCTCTAGAAAACAATGAGACAATGGAAAAATTAGCCAGGCATAGTAGCACACACCTATAGTCCCAGCCACTCGGGAGGCTGAGCCAGAAGGATTTCTTTCTTTTTTTTTTTTTTTTTTATTGTTGGGGATTCATTAAGGGTACAAGATACCAGGTTACACTGATTGCATTTGTTAGGTAAAGTCCCTCTTATAACTGTGTCTTGCCCCCAAAAGGTGTGTCACACACCAAGACCTCACCCCCAGAAGGATTTCTTAAGCCCAGGAGTTTGAGGTTGCAGTGAGGTATGATGCTATCACAACACAGGCAGTAGTGAGACTCTGTCTAAAAGCAATAATAAATAATAAAAATAGAGAAGGCAGGGAAGCATATAATTTTAAAACTGTACATCCAGTTGATTATAAAAAGTTTGGTTCATAAAAGGGTATGTTTTAGGTATTCAGACATGTCTGATGCCAGGAAAAAATGCATCTTAATTATATGCATTTATGAATGAAAAGAGAGAACGGGCCAAGGATTATTATATCCTTGCCATTTGAAGATTTTATGAAGGAGATTCTACCTATTCTCCACAGACCCTGAATTTCCTTGATTTCTGATTCTGTACTTTTTATTCACTTCAAGTACTAGCTAACCACCTTGCAACCAAGTCTCAGTGGGCATTGTCACTCATCTGCCCTTGAGTTCAAGTTACTACACATAGAGAAATTGTTGGAGGGGTCAGGAAGGTCTCAGAGCATCTATTTGCCTCAGTAACAGGGAAGGCCTGCGGATTAACGGGAAGAAGGGACGGCATCGCTCAAGGCCAAGTGCCCTTCCAGTAGATCTGGGAATGAGAGTAGTGCATTCTCTATGGCCTTATAAAGCATATTCCTGCAGTCAGCAACAAATGTTGCTGAGCACCTGTGAACATGATAAAGGTGAAAGGAGCTGGTTATATAGAGGAACGCAGACTGAGATCACTCTGGGACCTTGGTGATAGCATTCAAGATGGGACAGGGGCAGTCAGCCAGGGGTCAGAGCTTTCTGAATTGCTCATGGCTCTTCTACTTGGTTAAATATGGTAGTTACCCTGTAGCCAAGGCTGTCCTGACTGCTCCCAGAGTATAAAGGCTAGATGAGGCTTAGCCATCAGAGCACCCAGCCTCTGACCTCAGAGTTTAGCAGCCACAGTTTATTTATGTCTCACCACATCGCAATCCAGGAAGGGTCAGCATGAACTGAAGAACTATCCATGGGCCACACTGAACTTTTAGGACCTTGAAGTCCTTGACTTCACCTCCCTCTGGCCAGTAAAAGGCGTGCCTTGGCTGGGGGAGAAAATGTGTAAGAAGTTTTAAAGACCAGGACAAGAGTAGAAGTGCAGTCATCTTCGCTTAAGAACAGGGAGACCCAGAAATGTGCCATTGGGTGATTTCGGGTTTTTTTTGGTTTGTTTGTTTTGAGACAGAGTCTCATTTTGTCACCCTCAGTGGAGTGCTGTAGCATCACAGCTCACAGCAACCTCAAACTCCTAGGCTTAAGCGATTCTCTTGTCTCAGCCTCCTGAGTAGCTGGGACTACAGAGGCCTGCCACAGCACCCGGCTATTTTTTAGAGATGGGGGTCTGACTCTGGTTCAGGCTGGTCTTGAACCTGTGACCTCAGGCTGGTCTTAAGCCTGTGAGCTTAGGCAACCCACCTGCCTCTGCCTCCCAAGGGCTGGGATTACGGGCATGAGCCACCACACCCCACAGGTGATTTTGTGATTGTGTGAGCATCATAGAATGTACTTACACAAATGCAGATGAGATAGTCTCCAGCAGATCTAGGAATATGGTATAGCCTACTGCTCCCAGGATATACACCTGAACAGCAATCACTGACCGAATACTGTAGGTAATTCTAACACTATGCTGTTTATATATCTACACGTATCTCAACATAGAAAAGGTAAAGTACAAAATACGGTATGAAAGTTTAAAACAAAAACAGTACACCTGTATAGGGCACTTACCATGAAGGGAGTTTGCAGGACTGGAAGTTGCTCTGGGTGAATCATTGAGGGAGTGGGGAGTGATTGTGAAGGCCTAGGACATTTATAAACATTGTACGCTTAGGCTACAGCTAATTTACTTTTAAAATGTTTCTTTCTTCTATAATAAATTAACCTTAGCTTACTGTAACTTTTCATTTTATAAACATTTTGATTCTTTTAACCTTTTGGATCTTAGCTTAAAATAAATGCATTATACAACTCCACAAAAATATTATCTTTCTTTATGTCCTTATTCTATAAACTTTTTCTGTCTTTAAAATGTTTTATTTTTGTTTTACTTTTTAAACGTTTTTGTTAAAAACGAAGGCGCAAACATACCTACACACAGTGAGGATTGCCAGGATCACCACCGCCCACCTCCCACATGGTGTTCCACTGCAAGGCCTTCTGGAGCAATAACACACCTTCTCAAAGACCTCTTGCAGGAGCTAACTGAGGCTACATTATAGTTAACTTTTTTTTAATAAGTAGAACCAATACACTCTAAAATAACAAAAGTACAGCAAATCCATAAACCAGTAAGATGTCATTTACTATCATTAGCAAGAACCATGTACTGTACATAATGGTATGGGCTATGCTTTTATGCAGCTGGCCCGGCAGTACGTGTGTTTACACCAGCCGTAAACACAAGAGTAATGCACTGTGCTGCCCTATTGCCATGGCCAAGACGTCACTGTGCAATAGGAATTTCTCAGCTCCATTATCATCTTCGGGGATCACTGTACTACACGCTGTCTGTCATTGACTGTAAAGCATATTATGTCTACCCACCTTCAGAGGCCACAACTCC
This sequence comes from Otolemur garnettii, assembly GCF_000181295.1. NCBI lineage: Eukaryota > Metazoa > Chordata > Mammalia > Primates > Galagidae > Otolemur > Otolemur garnettii. The sequence goes on along the minus strand of NW_003852458.1, from coordinate 3,506,493 downwards.
ACCACCTGACCCTATCAACTACAGAGGAGGCAATGAGGTGAACTTTCAACTGTGTGGCCAGAAAAGAAAGGAAAACCAAATTCTGATGGACTCCAGGAGTTTTTACTGCTCCTGGGAATGGATTCCCAAGGTTCTTTCCCCCAAGGAAAAAGTGTTTTTCCTCTCTAAGAACAATGTTCTTGAGAATTTCTTCTTAGACTTGTCATAATTCTTAGATGTTACCACCCTGAAGCGCCAAGGCCCAGGTACTTCATCCTTCTAGGCCTCAGTTGCCCCACATGTAAAATGAGGGGTTTATTCCAGATACTTTTCAAGTCCTATGGTTTCTCTCATATCCAAAATTTCCTGATTCTGTAACTCCTGATGTTCTTTTCCTCCTGAGGCAAATGAGCAGGGAGTTGGGACTTTCAAACTCCAGGGGCAGTAAGAATCACCTAAGTGCTTTATTAAAAATGCCCTTTCCTAGGCCCCACCCAGACTTTGACACATTGTATCTGAGATAAGCGAGGGACCTGGAACAATGCCCCAAAACACCTATTGCTATTAAAGAGCCATCCCTGGGTCCATCTCCACAGTATTAGAGCTCCCTTTGGGTCAGGGGAGTGTGCTGAGTGAGCCCCTCATCAGGAGGAGGGCAGCCTTAGAGGACTCAGAACCTGCAACCCCAGATCCTCTAACCTGTCCCCACCCGCCACAGCTAGGGTGGATTTTATACTCCTAGAGGTCCTTGAAGGCAGGACCATTTCTCCTTTGAAAGCGTGGTGATTAATACAAGCCCGGAGCTCAACTGCTGAGTTTCTCTTCCTCCATATACACCAGCTGTATGACCTTACCCAACTCACAGAGCCTCCATATATACCAGCTGTATGACCTTACCCAACTCACAGAGCCTCTCTGGGCCTCAGGGTCCACATCTGTTACTTGGAAATAATAATAGTACCTACAGCTCAGGCTTATCGTGAGGGTGGAGCAAGTGAACAGGCAGTGCCTGGCAAACAGCGTATCACACATCAGTATGTCACATATGAATATTACAAAAATTTTATATAAGTGTACATAAGTGTATAACTATGCCCAATACAAGGGCTTGCTGATTTTATCTCCCCACAGTTCTGAGCACACTGGAGGCTTTTAAGATAAATTTGTGGGTTTAAACCTCTTCTTTGAGCCTCAGTTTCCTCATCTCTGAAATCAGAGCAGTAATGTAGTAATGATAACAGCTGCATGCCCACTGAATGCCTTATTTTATAAGAATAAAATGTGACAATGATGTGAAAGCATTTTGTAAACTGTAGATTGCCCTGTAAATAAAAGTTGTGTCCTTCTGTCCTTGTTAATCTGAGAGGACTCAGTATGTAAAGACGGATGCCCTCAGGCTGGGCTGCCGAAAGGTGTGCCATCAGACAGAGCCAGGCCCCTCTCGGAACCTCCTTTCTCTTCCTGCATAGCGGTTAGGTCTGCAGTAGCCCCCACCCCCAGACTGGAGCAGGGCCACAGAGCTCTGCTCCCTCCCTCTCCTCCTGTCCTGGTAGGTGGAAAAATTGTCTTCTGGGAAACTTAGGAGCCAGGTGCAGCACAGGAGGTGAATTGGCAGATGATCAAGGGAAGCAGCTTCATCTGTATTTACAGCCGCAGCAGCTCCCCAGTGCTGACTGCCGGAGCTCCATCCACCCATCCCCATCCCCCCACTCTATCCTGCCCTCTGCTGTGGAAAAATCATCTTCCATGACACCAGTGCCCGGTGTAAAACGTTTGGGGACCACTGTGTTAGGTGACATCATGTAAGTGAGTGATTTCACTTTAGAATCATCTAGAGAAGTCCATGTGGACCCAACCTGGAACCAATTAACCAGAATATCTAGGGACAGGGCATAGGGCTGAGTAATTTTAAGAAGCTCCCTTATTGTAATGCAAATTCTGTATTGAAAACCACTTACCTTGAAACAGTTTTGTAAACTGCATAACATAGTGTACAGTTCAAGAGTGTTTTTTAATTGTTCATAATTGATTGAGGATCTCATGAAGGACTAGTTCCTCTAAAAATCAGGCCAACATGCATTTTCTACCATCTGTCCCAAGGGTGCCAGGGCCAGGGAGAACTGAAACTCACCTGGTTCCTATTCTTGGCTTTAAGCCAGAAAGACTGACCCAGAACGACCCTCCCTCAGATAAAAACTGTTGCCGGAGTGCTGCAGTGAGGGAGCCAATGTCACTGGGTCTGGATGCCATGCCTCCAGCCACGGGAAGTGCTCAGTGTTCTGTTAAAGTGAGTCTGGTGTGAAGGCACACCCATGACATTGTGGTGACTTACCCAACTAGGTTAGAAGCCAGGAGTGAGTCCCTCCCTGCATTACCAGCCCCGAGTCAGCACCAGTTTGGGTAGATGCTGCCTCTGCTAAGCTTCTGTCTCTCCCAGAATGTAGCCATCATGTGTCTAGAACTCACCCTCATCTTCAGGGTTCATCACAGAGCTCAGAGTCTTCAAGGTCTTCCTTCGGTGAAATTTTTGGAGAGAAGGGAGGAGTATCTGGAATCAGAGGAGGACACAGGAGTGTCTGTAGAATTTCTTTTTGTTTTGTTTTGTTTTGTTTTTTGAGACAGAGTCTTACTTTTTTGCCCTCAGTAGAGTGCTGTGGCATCGCAGCTCACAGCAACCTCCAACTTCTGGGCTTAGGCAATTCTCTTGCCTCCCAAGTAGCTGGGACTACAGGCACCTGCCACAACACCCAGCTGTTTTTTGTTACAGTTTGGCCGGGGCTGGGTTTGAACCCACCACCCTCAGTATATGGGGCCAGTGCCCTACCCACTGAGCCACATGTGCCGCCCGTCTGTAGAATTTCTAATTACTGTAACACAACCATGCTGCTCTGACTAAACCAGATTCTAATGTGATAAACATTTTTTTTCAAGAATTCTTTTCTTTTCTTTTCTTTTCTTTTAACAATTTATTTATTTATTTATTTATTTTTGCAGTTTTTGGCCAGGGCCAGGTTTGAACCCACAACCTCCAGTATATGGGGCTGGTGCCCTACTCCTTGAGCCACAGGCACCACCCGATAAACATTTTATATAAAACTAATTCCCTGATAGAAAGTTCCAGATGTTCCCCCCCACCAAAGGGTATCTCAGAGTATATAGGATGGAAACCTGCTCAAAAGGCAACAAAATGTAAAGTTGATAATTGTGATGATAAAAAATAATAGTGGGTAACCACATAGGCCAGGGTCTTTCTGTGAAGATTCACAGACAAGGGTATAAATACACTGCCTGGCCTTCAGGCAGATAAAAGTACATTGTTACAGGCACATGTTTATATAAAGGTAATTATTGGCAGAGCAGGAATAGCTAGAACCTTCCTCTCCCCATCTTCAGGCCAGTGTGCTTCTGGTCCTTGATGTCTGAAATGAAGGAGTGGCTGCCATGTTCTCCTTAAAACGCCTTCAGATTCCCCCCTTCAGATGCCGAAGACTGAAAACCACATTGGCTCCAAGTCTAATAATATTTGATCATACAAGCACAGGACTCATTCTCCCATATGCAGAGTTTTATCCCATATCTTAGAGTTTTGTTCTATCCTTTTACCTTCAAATCCTCATTGATTCATTTATTCGTCCTAGAGTCATTGACCACTGACTTTGGGCAGAGCTTGTATAACAGCCTTAATCTTCAGCCTGGTGTGTGCTAGCTAATCCCTACTGTTCCTCTCCTGGCCCTGAGCACATTATGCCCCTTGTTTTCCAAACTCAGTTTTTGCAATCTGTATTGGAAAGAAAAATCAGACTCCTGGAAATCAAGTGGTACATGTGGGCTCTGCTCCCTGTTACTTTGGCCTCAGGCCATCTATTCCAGATGGAGTGGGGCAGGCGAGGAGACCTAGACAGCAGAAGACCCCAGAAAAAATGGAGGAATCTGTTCAGAATTTGCTTGCGAAAAATGAGACTTTTGCATTTTTGGAAACAAAAAAGGTACTTGAAATTTAATTTGGGGTTGATAGGAGACGTGGCAGGCAGCACACTAAGCATTTAAAGCAGGGGCCAAAGCTGGAGAGGAGCACGGAGTGGTCCCGAGGCATTCAGGGCTGTCCCGCCTCGAGAGTCGCTGTCAGTTTCAGCAATACCCAAAGTTTGCAAAACTGGAAACCACTCGAATGTCCATCAACAGTGGAATGAATAAACAATGGCATTTCATTGAGTGTAACATAAAGAGGAATGAGATTAGATGAGAATGAATTGTGTAGAACTACGTATAATCAGGATGAATCACAAAATAATGTAAAGTGAAAAAATACACAAAAAGTGGGCGGCGCCTGTGGCTCAGTGAGTAAGGCACTGGCCCCATATACCGAGGGTGGCAGGTTCAAACCTGGGCCTGGCCACACTGCAACAAAAAAATAGCAGGGCATTGTGGCAGGCTCCTGTAGTCCCAGCTACTCTGAAGGCTGTGGCAAGAGAATCACCTAAGCCCAAGAGATGGAGGATGCTCTGAGCTGTATGATGCCACAGCACTCTACCAAGGGCAACAAAGTGAGACTCTGTCTCTAAAAAAGAAAAAAAAAATACACAAAAAGTGCATGTTGTATAATTCTATGTATAGGAAGTTCAAAAGTAGGCAAAACAAAACTTCAGTCAGAAGTTGGAGAAGTCAGAAGGATGCTTTCTATTGGGAGGAGGTGAGCAGAGACTGGGGGGACGCCAGAGCTGGATTGCTAGGGTGACTTGGTATTTGGTTTTTTGACCTGATCAGTGACATGAGTATATTCAATTTGCGGCAATTCATTGAGCAAAATGAGTCACGTGTCATATAACAATGGGGATAAGTTTTGAGAACTGTCAGGTGATGTCATTCTTGTGTGAACCTCTGAGTGTAGTGTAGTCAAGTGGTCTAGCCTACTATACACCTCGACTGTGTGGTACAGCCTACTGCTCCTGGGCTACAAACCTGCCCAGCATGTTACTGCACCAATACTGCGGACGATATGGCAAACACAATGCTGAGCGTCTGAGGATCTAAACATATCTAAACATAGAAAAGGTACAGTAAGAAGACAGGGTTATAATATTAGGAGACCACCATTGTGTGTACTGTCCATCATTGACCAAGACATAGTTATGTGGCATATGATTTTACTTACAGTTTGTGTGTGTCAGATGTGTGACTGTCTAAAGAAATCCAAATCTTGGATTGGGCCCTGCTTGTCCACTGGAGAATCGGGCTTCCAGAAGCTAAAAATGTAATCGGCATCCCTGCCTAGGCTGGTAGGTCCATTTCTAGAATTAGGTGGCCTGAATCAAAAACCTGAGTAAAAGGTTAGAGCAACAGTGGCAGATAAGAAGGGACAGGTGGGGCCTGCACTCAGTTCAGGGACCAACTGATGCCAGTTGTGGGAACAAGTCTCATGGAATGGGGGCGCTGAGATTGCTGGTGTCGGGACGGTGTGGGGACTGGATGAGCCAGCACACATAGGCAAAGTGTGACGGTGAGTGCTGTGGAGGAGGCAGGGCTGACAGTGGGGAGTGGTGTGCTAGGAACCCACATCTATTTGTTTCTTTAACCTTAATGAGGATAGTAGGTCAGCACAGGCCATGGAACTGTGGTCCTGACTCCCCATCTGGAGAAAATGTCTCTAGTTTCTCAAAAGCACAAGCTGCCAGGGTATAGTAAATTGCTGGGCCTTGTTCTCAACTATTGGCCTCTTTGGAAGAGACTTGGCTTAATGGAAGAGGGTGATGAAGGGGAAGAGGGTCTAATAGGACCAGCATTGATACAGAAGGACATAAGGAAGTTCCTATTACAGTGGGACAGAGGGAGAGGGAAGAAATATGTGAATAAGGTAATAGGGAGGACCATTACAATAGGGGAGTCTCTAAGGATTCAGAAGGAAAAAGTCAAAGCCAGGAGCCATGCATGGGCAAGGTGTGGGGCCGCGGACTTGCTACAGACCTTCTCTTTAGGTCCACACCTTGCATATTCAAAGCACTGTCAGACTCAGGGAGCTGGTGTGGAGGGAAGCCCGAAATAACTGTCCTTGGACTGGATACTCTCAGGGCTGGGTGCACAGGGCTGAGTGCACAGGGCCAGGTGCACAAGGCTGGATACTCAGGGCTGGGTGTCCAGGGCCAGGTGTGCAGGTCTGAATGTGCAGGGCTGGCTTTTTGCTACTTGGACTCTGTTAGCATTTGGAGCCATTTGTTGCCATAATATCTTGAAAAACAGTCTGTGGACTCTCATTGGGTGTTCCAGTTCCAATTGGGGGTGGGAGGGCCATGATCAAGATCCTGAGTGCAATGGACAATGGACTCGGAGACAAAACCCAAGTTATCCCCACCCTAGCATCTGCCAGCCATAAAAAAGGGTCAGTGCACACACAGAAGGCATGCTTAGTACTGGGAACACCACAATGTGTGACCAGGGTTAATTAACATTTAGCATAGTTCCCTTAGGGCTGAACAGTTGTGATTATTTTTCCCTCTGAAGGTTTAATTACCACACTGTGTTTGCCCTGATGAAGATTAAGATTCAAGATGAGAAAACTACTGAAAACACAACTACTAATTTTCTGGCCCAGGGGTTTCAGGCATTATAAAGTGCATGGCCATAACCAAACTTCAGGACCTATCTTAGGAAATCCTAGAAGAAAACTATTTCTTGTTAGTTCCTGAAAGCATTTTGAACTTTATTTAAGAGATTGTCTTTGATGCTGCTGCAGCACATGAGGGGTTAGCAGCAGATGACAATAATCTGCTCTAGTCTGTCCCAGTTTGCTTCCCATCCCAGAGTTTCTTTTGCAAAAAAACATGTGGAGACCTGCTTTGGCGGAGATACCTGGATAGCCCTTGACCTCACCAGAAAAGTGTAATTTATAGCACACTAATGCAATGCCAGAAAGAACAAGGAAGTCTCAAAAAAGGGATATTATATAACAGGAGATCTACAACCTGTGGGTTGAATCTTAACTCCAAGCCAGGCTGAGATCACCATATCACCAGGACAAAGAACCCTTCCAGGACTAATGTACCAGTGAAGTTGGATTAGTGAGATTGATGATACTAACTTTTCAGCCTGGACTATTTTTGCATAGTGGATCAGAGCCAGAGCCCTCCTAGAATGGTTGTGTACTAAAGCATTCAATCTATGTCACATAAAATGTGAAGTCCTTGGGCATGAGCGGGGCAGTGGCTGAGATGGCTACTCCCACCCAAAATTTGTTGGATCAGTCAACTTTTCCACCATCTCTCCCACAGAAGGGGAAATAATTGCACCACCCGTCACAGACTTTTCACAGATTGGGATAATTTATTAGAGGTCAGATTTGCCAGATGTCTTTTCCCCAGAGGCACATAACTGATAAATTACTAAATCTCAAAAAAAAAAAAAATTACTAAACCTCTCTGTACTTCAGTTTCCTCATCTGTCAAAACCTGCATCTATGCATGGGGCTAGTGTGAGGGCAAAATGAACTTGAAATGATAAAGGTACCTGACCCCACAGCAAGTGTTCCAGAAGTGGTAGGCATCATTTAAAATCCTTTAGGAGCCTTAACCACTTGATTTAAATTAGATGACCTTGAGATGGAGCAAGTGGTTTAGAATGTATGCCAGCAGGAGGCATTCGGAAGGAATCATAAGTAGAGGGTCTCCCAACAAACAAGACACGTGCTGCTCTCAGGATCCTTCACTGAACCTAGAGTCTTACTGAGTGGTGCCTGTGTGCCCCAGACCTCTATTGTCTCTAAGATTTCTGAGTGTAGGAGCAAGTGGAGAAAGCCTTCAAGAAGCTATCCATTAGTGTCGTCTGTCTGGCAGATGGAAAACCACTCTTTGGAAAGGAGGGGTGACGAAGACCGGTCTTTTAAGGGGCTCATCAGAGAACACTCAGTCATTTCAAATGTCACAAGATGGGCAGTTTTGACCCTAAATGTCCTTCTCTGGTTTTAAAAAAATAATAATAAAAATTTAAAGGAAAATTTAAGCCATGTATTTCTGAGAATTTATACTTAGTTCATCACATCTATTGTTCTCTGAGAGTTGTTTGAAGTCTAACAAGACTAATGAGCCTTTTTTTTAAAATGTCTTTAAAAATCCTTTTTTCTTAGAAGGACATTTAGAGACTTTGAATATTGTTCCAAGGGTGAAAATAGTAATATTAATAATAAATTGCTCAAAACTCCCAACCCCTGCAGGTTCAAAATTAATACTCTGAACCCAAGGGATTTAAGTGATTACTGGAGTTTATTATCTCTTGTTTATGGGGGATTTTCAAAAGAGAGAAAGAAACCATGTAGAGGTCCACTAGAGTTCATTGTGTGGTTCACTTTGTGGTCATCATGGTCATGCCCAGAACCCAGAAGACTTCTAGAACCTTCTCGGCCTGAACCTTCAGAGGAAGCCCCCTTGACTTGGTGGCCTGAACGGGGTTGTACTGATGGTATTAACTTTTCAGCCTGGACTATTTTCAGCTAGTGGATCAGTGCCAGAGCCCTCCTAGAAGGGTTGTGTAATAGGGCATGCAATCCATGCCACATAAAATGGGTGATAGATTGTTAGGCAGCTACAGGGTAGAAAGAGAACAATTTTTCTTTGGGATGTGTGCAAAGGAGCCTACCGCCCTGGTGCCCCTAGAATGCTCTGCGTTGTCATCTGAGGACCTCTGGTGGTGGAATTTATTCCAGCATGTGTGAATCGACGCTTCTGAGCCAAGCCATCGGCCCTGTTACATTTTCCTACATTCTTTTCTCCTGTTTTGTCCTTCGTGTTAAGGAGCAAGAATCAGTTGCAAACACCCAGAATAAAGTGGTACATGTGCCTGACCAGACTGTCATTTCATAAAAGTTGCCTGGTGCCTTCTCTTCCAGTGAGCCTCTGATCCATTTCCTACAGCAAGACAAGGGAGTCAACATGAGGGAAAATGCGGTGTCCACGGTGGCTTCCGTTCTGCTACTTCTTCTCAACGTCAGTCTTCTGAACGGTGAGTAAGAGACTGTCCCCTGCTCGCCCCCGGTGCCCAGGTGTTTGTCAGCAGAATTGACAGTCCATCCCTCTCTTGACAGTCTCCTTGCACTGCTGTTATGACAAATGAAAATGTTTGTGGCATGTGCTGCTATTAAATTACTCATGATATTTTTACACTGAAATTAATGCAAAAAAATTAATGCAATTGATGTAAAATCTTTTGACTGTGCTCTCCGCCTTCCATCCTCATTTCGGGAGGGTAATGAGACAGCTCTGAAGATGCCAGGACTGAGTTCTACTCTCGGTTCAGTCAGTGACTGGCTGTCTGACCTTAAGCCAATGATCTAATCTCTCTGAGTTTCCAAAGTTTCAACGTGAGGATAGTGACTGTGACTCAGATGAAATCATGTACATGCAAAAATCTTTGAAAAACAGTAACGGGATGTAAGAGACTGGAACAGCTACAGCTAACTCTACTTTCTTTGCTAATGGAGAAGTAAAGTCCACAGCTAAAGGAGTGGACGGGTATATTTCTGTATCTCTACCACGCCATACGTGGTGTGCAGATTTCTGTCTGTACCTGTGTGTATATTTCTATATGTGCCTGATTTAAAATGCTTTTCTGTGTGTACCCATACGTGTATACTTCCATGTATGGATATATGCCCATGTGTGTACCTCCACCTATTTCTGTGTTATGTTTCTCTGTGTGTACCTGTATTTATACTAGTGTGTACTTCCATGCCCCTGTGTGTTGTTCCATGTATGTGTATGTACTTCTGATGTGGGCTCTTGATGGGCGTGTGTCTACATATGTGCATATGTGGTGCCTGTATACTATACTACACATTCCTGTGGGTTGAGATAGTCCCGTGAGTTTAATAGTCTTTTCTAGAGTAGAGAAGGGAATATTTACTAATTATAATTTTACAACTCTACCTTACTTTTACCATTCAGTAAAACGTGAACGAGATAAGCTTTCAGAAAGAAATAGAAGGGAAAGCACAGGTCAGAATAATCAGCAAGGGAAACTCTAAATACTCAGATAACCAGTGATTGCCCTAATTGGCTTCCACGTGTGATCATTATTGAACCATAAGGTTTGAATGTTTTAATAAAATTTTCTTTCAACTTCACATACCCCTCCCTCCCTCTCAGGACAAAAACCAAACAAAACTTTGCATTTTTGCTGTGACTCCCAACAACACATGATCCTGAAGAAGTTGTCCCTAGAAGACAAGCAATGTTACAACATTGGCAGAGCTGCACCAGGCTGGCAGGATCATTTTCAGCAGAGCCTGGCAGCTCGAGGGGAACTGGGCTGCAGCTGGCACTCCCAGCCTGGTTTCCTGGGCCCTGGCCTGGGCATGCCATTTCCTTAAACTCCTCTTTCTTTGCCTACAGACCACTCTCCCTGTCTGTTTCCCCTCACTGAGGTCTCCAAAAAATTTACTCTTTCTGATCTGGTGCTCAGCCCTGGCCTAGGAACCAGCCCTGAATGACTGGGGGAGGAGTGTGAGAGGAAACAGAAGGGGCTGAGTCACTGAGACCCACCCACATCTGAAAGCTGCCCTCTCTGCTCGTGACTTCCTGACTAAAGGCAAGAGCATCTCGCTATGGGTGGGCATGGGTGGCCCCAGCCCAGCAGCACCAGGGCAAACCCCCAGGGTTACGCTGTGCCTCTTGGGACCTGACAGCCAAGCAAGAGAAATGGGGACCAGATGCCAAGAGCTTTGAGGATTAAGCAACCAAACAATTCTGTCCCCTTGACATTGTATTTCCACACCGCCTCATTCAGACCTCCTAGCTTCTCGCCTGGGGCTGGATACAGCCCTGGGATAATAATAGTCACTGGCCATCTCACCACAGAAAGATGCAAGGAAAGAAGGAGATTCAAGAAGAAAATGAGACTAAAGACCAAGATTCAGAAATGGAGACAGACAGGATTGGGAGGGGGATAGACTATGACTGGGTGAAGGTGAATGGAATCAAGGACTAGCAAAGGGAGAGGGAAGGAAGGAGAAGCCGAAGGGAGAGAGGAAGACGGCAGCCGGGGACGCCCAGATAAAGGGACAAGCAGATCAGGGGCAGGTTGAGTTAGTGGTGGGGAGGGCAGGCGGATGGAGATTGTCAAGCCGAGTGGGGACATGCCCAAACACCATGTCCGGACAAAGAGTCTGTAAGTTGCTGTCCTTCTCAGGCTTTGTGGGGATGGGGTCAGTTTTACAGACTCTGGGCATTATAGAAGCACCACATACCCCTAAAGCCATGCACATCCCTCTTGCTTTTAAGACTCACTCTTTGTTGAAATCAGTCACTTGGTCCTCACATAGGCTCTTGTTATCAAAGTACACACACTCTCACACAAACTCACACACACACACACACATGCACTCCACACACACCCCCACTGCAAAGCCCCACCAATGGCAGGGCAGCCCACTGAAGAGTGCTCCCAGATGCTGACACTCGGGCACCTTGAAGCACCCCACCTTGAGCCCACTCACCTGCCACCTTATCACTGGCCCTGATCCTATCCATCTGCTTCTGTCACCAGCAGAACAGTCAAAGGGTTGAATGGCCCTCAATATTGACTCCAGTGGCTTTGGCTTTTTCTAGGACAATCAGCTCCTGGAAAACCTAAGATCTCTAAATGTCGTTCTCCCGAAAAGGAAACATTTACCTGCTGGTGGGAGCCTGGTACAGATGGAGGACTTCCTACCAATTACACGCTGACTTACCACAAGGAAGGGTAAAATGTTCTTTCCTCTCCTGTCCTAATATTCCCGTTCCCCAGGCCAAAGGAACTGGTCCTGAGTTTGAATTACAGCACTCGCTGGATTTATGCCAGGAAGGCTCATATTGTTAGGGGAGAGGGGAGTCTACGGTCCATGCCCACATTCTGCTGCCAATGTCCTTTAAGAGCTCTGTCACTCTATGTAGGGTCATCAGCCACAGCGGCCATACAATCTTAGCGATGTTTCAAATTACCTGTCACAGCCGAGGTTGCAACCCAAGGTCCTTTCTAAGTGTTTCCTACATGCTGGTTAATCTTAGCTGCTCATCTATAAACCTTGTACCGTTTATTACTTTTTCAATAAATATGTTACTTTTGCAACATAGAGAATTAGACAAAATGGCCCCATATAATCCTTCACAAGCATGGTACATTAGGTTTTCAAATTTGTTTCATGTTAGAGAAAATAAACAACCTTGTAAGGAAAAGAAAGTGAGGATTTTTTTGCTTAGCAAATTGCTGATTCAGGAATCATGATCTCCTTGAGGGCATATTTGGACCTAAGGTTGCCACAGGGACCAAATGAGATCCCGTCTGTGTTCTTGATGAGAACCTCCTGGAAATCCTAGGAAAGCTATATCTTTCTCCCCCAAAAGAAAACAGTTTCTGGTAGGGAAAGCTGGCCCACTCTCCAGTGACTGCACTTCGTTTGTACACAATCTGTAATCACAGCTGGGATCCAAAGGGGTGTCATGTAAACAGATTTCAGGGACTCAAACACAACCCAAATCCAACAGCCTGCGTACCTATGCAGTGCGTCTTGGGTTCAGGCTCCAAAGTCTAAATATGAGCAGCCTCCTGAGCCACTGGAGCCTGAAATAGCTCCTTTCAAGGTCATTTCACTCTGTTCCTGACCTAGTGCAGGCTGAGATATACTGGCATTGTGTTTTTCTTCTCTCAAATTTTGTTATAATGAAATATAATTCAACACATGCAGTATATGTTGCACTCTGCATGGTCCCACTGTGTGTGTAGACAAGTGAAGTCCCAGTTCCATGAATTGAACCAATGGCAGTCCTGGAGTATGGTGGTACCTTGGCCATGGGAAGCACCAGTGTTTATTGCCAGGGGGCGTAGATCACAAAGCCTGTGAAAGCACTGGTAGAAGAGAAGGGCCGATGAGACGCAATACTTGAGGCCCCAGAGTAACACTCTCGGCACACTCTTCTCTCACTCCCCACAGTAAGCCCAGGGCCGCCACTCGTCAGCTCTAGTCTTTGCTCTTGGAATGACTGATCCCTAAAAGCCAGGGGTAGTAGTCTATTAAGAAAAAAACTAGACTCTTTTTATTACTTTGTTACCCACTCATATTACTCATTGCAGAGAGACACTCATCCACGAATGTCCAGACTACAAAACCAGTGGCCCCAACTCCTGTTACTTTAACAAGAAGCATACCTCCATATGGAAATTGTACATCATCACGGTGAACGCCACTAACCAGATGGGAAGCAGCTCCTCAGATCCACTCTACGTGGATGTGACTTACATCGGTAAGGGGAAGGGGAATGGGTGGGGAAGCTGCTACTCCATTTTGTATCTTCTTGGCTTTTGGATGGATCTCCAAAAAGAAAGGTGAGAAAACTCACAATACCCTTGTCAACCAAGCATTTCAAATCAATTTTGATTGAGTCATTCATGACAATGAGGCTGGCACTTGGGTTCCTTATGTCCTAACTCTGATCCCATCCTGTTGCACCCAGCATGAATGTTCTGTGTGCTGCCTTGTCAGTGTTTCTCTCCTTCCCTCCTCTGAAATCAGTGTCTCCTTCTTCCATGGCAAGGTGGGATTTTTTTTTTTCTTTCTGCCCATGGAAGACAGAGATGCTTTACAGAGAGGCCGCTCTGAGAAGGGGTTTGTCTGGTTCTGCATCCACAGCAATTGCTCCAAAGTTGCTTTGCCACAAACACTCAATTCTCTCTCTCTCTCCTTCCTCCTCTTTCTCCTCCCCCCCTTCTCCTTCCTAGCAACTTGAGCTATTATGTTATGAAAAAACAACTGTGGAATAAATAGTGTTACTTGAGCATCAGGTTGAAAGCCAAGATCACAAGTACAATGTTTGGAGAAGTCATTAATTAACAAAGTAGAACTAAGTTAATCTGAGAGGGTCTTCTTGGTTTGCATGATCAATGTTGAGCTTCCCAGCAACTGAGCATAGCTGTAGCGGCCTTTATTCTTTAGCAAGAATGGCAAAGGGACAAGAGAGGGCATGTCAGCCCTCTTTTAGGTTATCAATCTATAAAGTAGCTAAGTAGGTTGAAGGTCACCCAAGTCTTTCTTTTTTTTGTTTGTTTTATTAAATCATAGCTGTGTACATTAATGCAATCATGGGGCACAATGTGCTGGTTTTACGCAAAATCTGAAATGCTTTCATCAAACTGGTCAACACAGTCTTCGTGGCATTTTCTTAGTTATTGTGTTAAGGACAATCAGGTTGGGACTCTTCAGTGTCACTGGCATATTATCAGTGGTCGATCCTTAAAAACTTCCAGTGAAGCATTTCCCAGAAATGCCTCCAATACCAATAGTCATTCACTCTTGACTATTTTCTTCCCCCAACAAGTCATTGGAATGAGCAAGATGAGCATGAGGGTGGAACCTGCATTCAATCTTAGTTTAAGAAAGTCAGAAAGGCAGTCTCACTGCTCACTGGCAGGGAGGAATAAAACAAATTCTGGTCTACCTACTTGAGATATGAAGTGTTATAAGATGCTAACTGCCAAGTAATTCCATTTTCAGGAGCTGTTTCTTGAATTGCTTTACCCCCAAATGTTCTAACATTTGAGGGCAAAACAACGAAAGCAAGAAATGTTCTAATTACTAGAATCCACACAAAAAGGAGCTTGCAGAAAGAATGTGTTTAAAAAGTGAAATCTATACATACGTATCAAATTCACTTTGACTCTGTAAAAGAAATTCTCTGGTGAAAAAACGTTAGACCATAGTTTTCAAAATAATCTAAGTGAGTTGATGGAGTCTTCATGCTGGGTGCAGAGTTGGTGACAGGCCGTGGAAGTTCATTTTAAAGTGAACAGTTCATGTTCTGGCTCTCACCCAGTGATAACCTGCAGAACAGAATGACAACACTGGCCGGTATCTGCTTAGACACAGATTGCCTTGTTGCTGAGTATAATTGAGCTTTGCGAGTGCTGTTTAGCTTTATTTAAGGCACTCCAAAGCGATGGTTCTCAACTCGGGGCTACCTTGCCTCCCACGTGAGACTTGACAATGTCTGGAGACAATTTGGATTATAAGAACCCAGGGAAGGAGGAGGAGGGGGGTTGCTGGCATCTAGTGGATAGAGCCCAAGATCTTCTGAGCATCCCGCAAAGCACAGGACAGGTCCCCTGCAACAGAAGACCGTCTGGTCCAAAACAGGAAGTAGTGCTGATGCCGAGAAGGTTTGCTTTACAGGAAACATCCTGAACATTGCATTTTTGCTTCTGGACAAATGTTTTCTATCAGTTTGTATTTAACTTTAAATTTACTTTAATTAACTAATATTAACCAATAATTATTTAGCAAATATTTTCAAAATAATCTTTCTTAGGTATTTACTCAGTAACATATAAGTGATAGGACTGGTGGCAAATTTCATAAAGTTCAGTTTTTATAACACAACATAACATAATATAATATAATAATAATGCCAAGTGCACTATGTTACCCTTACTCTCTCCCTGACCAGTGTAAAGACTGATTTAGGGAGGTAGGAAATGGAGAAAATGTCACTGACCAGCAGGACCGAGACTCAGGTGAGGCAGGCTAGCTCCGCTGGGCGCCTCCCTCTTAGGGAGGGACTCACAGGGCCTGTACCTACAGGCATCTGAGACTAAGAGCCTCCTTTCTTTATTTTTATTGTGGCAATCACTCTTAGGGAGGGACTTACAGGACCTGTGCCTTACAGGAATCTGAGAGTAAGTGCCTCCTTTCCTTGATTTTTTTATTGTGGCAAAACGCACAAAATGTAAAATTCCCCATTTGAGGAATTTTTTTACTGTTTGGGATTCATTGAGGGTACAAAGAATTAGGTTACACTGATGACATTTATTAGGCCAAGTCCCTCTTACAATTGTATCCCGCCCCCAAGAAGTGTGCCATTTTTAAGTGTGTGATTGAATGGCACCTGCAGTGTTACATGGCCGTCACCTCTGTCTAGGTCCAGACACTTCCTAAATGGGAACTCCATATCTCCTCCCTCCCGTGACAGCTGCTAATCTGCCCTCTGTCTCTGGGGCTTTGCCTGGTCTAGCTATTTCACATATATGGAATCCCACGGCACGCAGCTGTACCGTACTTTGTATCCATTCACCAGTGGGCATACATCTGGGTTGATTTGGCTTTGGAGGGTTTTTTGTTTGTTTTTACCTTGTGGCTATTGTGAATGGTGGTGCTGGGGACATTCATGCATAAGGTCTTTACCTTAAGCATCTGTTTTCAGTTCTCTTGGGCATAGACACACAGGCATGGGATTGATGGGTGATGATGACAAGTCTGTGGCTAAGTTTTTGAGGAATTTCCAGACTGTTTTCCACAGTGGCCGCATCGCTCTACATTCCCACTGAGCAAGGCAGGACGCTTCCAATTTCCCCACATCTTCGCAACACTTGTTATGTTTCATTTTCTAAATTCTTGCCATGCCAGTGCATGTGACCTGGTATCTCCCTGTGGTTTTGATGCGTATTCCCTAGAAGACTAACGACATTGAGCCACTTTTCACAGGCTTGTTGGCCATGTTTGCCTCCTTAAATTTTGCAACCCTGTGCATCTCGCTTGCTTTAAACTAATCTCAGCCCTGCTTATGACCACGTGGGGTGACATGAGAGAGATAGCTGCCTCTAAGTCATACAGGTTTGAGTCCAAATACCACTTTTGCCAAATATAGGGCAGCCATAAAGTTCATGGGCAATTGCATACACACTTTATGGACACCCTGTATGTAACTTTAGGCAAATAATTTTCCCTCCTCTAAGATGGTTTCTTCCCTTATAGAAGGAATAGCTATGATAATAGTACTTCGTGGAGTTGCTGGAAAGATTAAATGATTCCGGGATTGTGCCTTTGTGTAGTCCCCGGAGTGTACTAAGCACTTGAGAAATGTTAGCTATCATTTTCTACTAAGAATTTACTAAACATTGGCTGAGTATTTGGATTAACAGGCTGTTCTGAGGGCCACTGCCAAAACGTTTAGCCTCCATACACATTTTAATAATCTAATATCTTTGCCAGTGAATTCCATTCACCATAGGGAGTGTATTGAACATAAAATGTCATTGCTGAAGCAAAGATGGAATCTGTAAATCTGTTACCTAAACAGTTAAGATTATTAGTAAAATGTTCACAAAAGCTATGTGTTACCATGGAGAATCTCACTTCCAGCTGAGAGAAATAGGCTATTTGAAATTCCATCTTAATAATCTTCCACCCTAATTTCCACGGGCAAATCGCAGCTCAATTTGTGTCATCTGATCACTGATCATGACAATTATTGGGGGGACTATGTGGCCCTGGGTGGTGGACAGTGGAAATATTTGAAGAGTGAACTCTCAGCTGCTTATTACTTTACCATCCAACCTCACCTTCAAGCACAAGTGTGATTGATCACATATTAAAAGGCGGAGGACATGGCACTCATCTTCCAGGGCTGCATAGTGCAGTGAGCTGACATGCAAATGCAATTTGTAATAAAAAGTGATAAAGCCAAATATAAAGGGTACAAGAAATGACTGCTACTGGATTTTCCTGTGTGTCTACAGTTGAACCAGACCCACCTGCGAACCTGACGTTAGAACTAAAACAGCCAGAAGACAAAATACCATATCTGTGGATGAAATGGTTTCCACCCACCCTGGTTGACGTAAGATCTGGTTGGCTCACACTCCAGTATGAAATCAGATTAAAACCCGAGAAAGCACCTGAATGGGAGGTGAGTCACCCATGAGATTTTTGAAGGAAGCATGATCTTTAGCAAGGATGAAGTCCTCACAACTGACAACAGTTCTTTCTCCTAACTTGGGGGCCGCTATGTTGACCTCCCAATGACGATGTGACCCATGCAGATGTGGAACGTCCTCCCTTCCATTGGAGTTGTAGGGGCTCCTCCTCACAGCTCTCCTGGGGCTCTTCTCATACTGCACTGGTTCCCAGCCTGCCTTTCTCAATACATCTCAGATCTGGACACCCATGAGAGTACTTAACGGCACTGGGGTGTGGGAGGAGAATCTCTGTGAAACTGGTCCATGGTCAATGCTTGTGTTTTTCTTTATCTTAAAATGCTTCAATATAAATAAATAATACAGTAAATTGTGGGCATTATGATAGCCTACCCATAAATAGTTTAGTATATGCTTCTTTTTTAAAAAGAACACTTATAAATATAGCCAAAATAATAAAATCACGTGTAGGAAAATAACTAAAATTTCATAATTCCATCTACCAACCAGTCCCTAGCTAATTTTTCTCACTCTCAAAAAATATCTTTAATAGGTAGTTTGTCCAAACCATAATTTACCCCAGGACTGGACTATGCATCATGGTGGTGGTTCTATCCCTTCCATTTCAATGCACTCAGGAGACCGGGCCACTGGCCCCATAGAACATCCCAACCACTTCCTTTGTCTCATTAGTTCTTTGTAGGATCATTTTAATTAATTTATTTGCCCCTGCATTTCCTGTACATTAGCTCTAAAGGCTTGATTAGATGTAAACAAATTTTTGGCAAGCATACCTCAGAGGTGATATTATGTACTTGATATGGGATCTTACCAAAAGACACAAACATAGGTGACCCATCATAAATGACTCTCAAACCGACCCCTGGATTGTGGAGATGACAACCTGATCAGTTGATTACAAAGTCACATTTAACTCGTATACTATTACTTTAACATATAAAAATACCCAGTTCTCTTCTACCTTGTGGCTTTAACACCAATCAATAATCCTTGAATCAGTAATTTCATTAGGGTTTACAAAATAATTTTCCATTTAATTATCCTGTCTACATAACTTTATTAACTTGTTATTAACTTATTAATCTTATCTATTAACTTGTTCTTTTTCAGAAAGTACAAGGTGGGGGCAGAATATTTGTCTTTCTAAAATTGAGTTCCAAAGGAAGAGAAAGAAAACCTGTTAAATTTTGTGTGATCACTTTTTAAATGCAGGGCTGAGAGAGTGGGATGGTGTGAATAGGGTCTCGTCTACAAGCGATCATACAGCCTAACTCCTCCTATAGTTTATTATTTAGGGGAAAATTATTTTTCTTCACAAAAAAGTCAGAAATGATTTCTGTTTTTCTTATGCCCTTTAGATCCATTTTGCTGGGCAGCAAACACAGTTTAAGATTTTCAGCTTACATCAAGGACAGAAATATCTTGTCCAAGTTCGCTGCAAGCCAGATCATGGATTTTGGAGTGAATGGAGCCAAGAGAGCTCCATCCAGATACCCAGTGGTAAGTGTTGTGGCTTCCTTTTGCTTACAATCCTAAATATTTTTAAGTGGAAAATTTACATAGACTACTAATAGAGAAATAATTTTGAGCCTTACCAGAAGAATAGCAGAGGTGGGTGTATGATCGTTCTTAGGGAAGCATCACTCCCTGAATTACTGTTGGTAAGGTGCAGTTTCTATGGTAAAGCCACAGATGTGGCCCTGGCATGCCACAAAGGGCTTGATGATCAGTCCTTCTGCCCCCATCATTTGCCCCATCCCCATCATTTAAGGGTCTGGTCAATGTCATTATCTATTTCTCCCAGTCAGTATCCCATCTCAAAGCCATGAACTAGTGTTCAGTCTCTGAGGTGGATCACCATGCCAGTCTCTTAGGCAAGGCGTGATACACAAGATGTACTCGGCTCGTATTCTATAGAGGAATTATTCCTCCTGCATTTCTAAAATAATATACAGTTCACAAAATTTTTACCTAGTTTGGTTTTCCCAGCGCTCTCAGGTATTCAGAGATGATGTAATTGCCATTAGGAATTAAAAGTTAAGAAAACAAAGCTCAAAGAAGTTAGGGGTTTCTCCCAGGACCACATTGCAAAGTCTAGCTCTTCCCACAACTTGCAATCCTTTCGTTTGCTTAGCGTACTGGAAGCAGCGCTGAACTGCAAATGAGGACAAGCATCTAGTTCAGTCCTTGCTCTTATTAAATAAAAGCACAAGGTCAAGGAGCAGGTCTGGGTTCAAACCCTAGAGTTCAGTTCTATAGGTATATGGCCACTTATATAGCAATTATATAAACCAGTCTCGGAGTCTCAGTTTTCTTATCTATATAATGAGGTAACATATGTAAAGAGCTTAATACCACTGATGGCTTTTAATAAGAACTTAATAAATATTAGCTTATATTATTATTATTGCAACTGACCTGTGGCCTTGGATTTCCTCTTCAAGGCTCATAAAAAGATATGTGAAACCATTTGTAAATTTGTAGAGTACTATGAAATAATATGCAACATCTTAAAATATTAACATTGGCAAAAATTAGACCTGTCTTTGATGTTACTTTGTTTGGGTTGCTGTTCAAATCAAAAGAGGTATAGATGGGGAAAGAAATGTCTTGGGTTCAAAAGTATCATTCATTAGGCTTGTTTGTTTTTGGTGATGCTGTATGTGATCAAAGCTTTCTGGCTGTTTGTGTTTTAGACTTCACCATGAAAGATGCAACCGTGTGGATTGTTGTGGCCGTTCTCTCTACCATCGTCTGTTTGATAATGGTGTGGGCAGTGGCCTTGAAAGGCTATAGGTACTTCACTGTCCTCTCAGTCCTCCTCCCAGTCGTCACGGATGATAACACAAAGATGATAGGAACCTCCAGATAATCCAAGCTATCTCACTTCAGCCATTAGTTGCAGCCTGTTTGCCTAAAAATAATCTTTTATCAGTGCTAGAAAAATAGACTCATTTAAGCCTCATGCTCTATTAAATAGAAATTCATGGTTGTAAAAGAGTAAAAGTCTATAAAGAGTAGATAAAATTTTAAAAAACCAAACAGTCCAAAGAATCTACTAACTTCAACATCAGCCTCCTTTAATTAGAGCTAACTTTAATGTCAGACTGTTATTATTAATTATCTTCCTTATTGAGTATTAGTTTTATGGAGCCTCAAAACTCTGACTCCTACCTCCCCCAATTCATGTAGCAGCTTCTTAGAGATAATACCATTCTTATGAAAATTACAAGTCAGAAATGAATCGCTTAGCCAGTCTCACGAATTGTTTTACAGCATGGTGACCTGCATCTTCCCACCAGTTCCTGGGCCAAAAATAAAAGGATTCGATACTCACCTGCTGGAGGTAAGTGGCGACGTGTGAATGTAGTGTGACTCACCGGCTCTGTGACAATTAACGCCACACATGCACACACACAGTGCCCATGCACTCAGCCTGGCCCTCTCAGGCAGCCTTCCTGGGCTGACTGCCGTCTCAGCCTGGGTGTTAACAGGTGGATGCGTGAGAGTGTGAGGGCGCTGGCTGTCAGATAGGAAATCTCAGAGAGCAAGGAGCGAAAGCCAAGAAATGAAAACACATAGTAATGCTTGCTGGACTTACCAGGTCCACTCACAAGCACAGACATAAACATTTTGTGCAAATAATCAATTTAGAAAGAGGGTGAATGTTTTGATTAATACAAACCAGGGACCTACCACCACCCTTTTTGTCATACATTGGTAAAAGTTTCCACTCGGATGTTCCTTCCATAAAGCCATAATAACAGAATATTGTATTCCAGTGATTGCTTAGTCTGAGTCCCCAGTTGAGGCTGGATGGGTACAGTGGGGACTGCTATTTGCCAAAGCCCATTTAGGCTGATGCAAGAGGGAATTAAAGTCCTTTGAATCAAAAAAGGAGGTGAATATTTTTAATTTCTCTCCAGGTTGAAACATATCATTCATATGTCTATTTGACTTTTAAGCTTAACAGTGTCAAAAAAAAATTTTAATATTCTTAATTACATTAGCCCATCCTCAAATGAGCTGACCCAGATAGGTAGCATTGTTCCCATTTTAAAATGGAGAGGCTGAGGTGCAGAGGGCAGCTGGTCCAGAGTCACATGCCCTGCGGGGATAAAGCCAGGGAGCTGAACTGAGTCAGAGGGTCAGGGAGAAGAGGGGAGGCTCAGAAGAGAGCGGAGTAGAAGGAAGGGGGGGGTAGAAAGAAGATTAGAATGAGGGGAGAGGAAGAGGAAGGGGAGGGGAAAGAGGAAATGCAGTAGACGGAAAGAAAACAGTAGGCTAGGAAGTGGGAGGAGAGGGAAGGTGAAAAAAGTAGAAAAGGGAGTGAAATAAGAATCGCTCCGTGTTGATAGACTCGAGAAACTGGTGGAGGAAGTCAGGAGGCCAACAGCCTCAGCTCCCAACCACCCGGCCAGGGAGGCCCCAGGTGTCAACTCCACCCATGAGCACTGCATGTCCAGATGATTCACACCTTCATAGTTTGATGTTTATCACATGTGTGTAGACTATTGCTCATTAACCTCACCGGCGTTATGGCTTCGAGAGAGATTAAGTTAAAGTCATGGATTGACTTAAAGAAAGATGTTTCATGTACAGTATTCCGAAGGTGATTCTACAATTCCTCTGTGGCCTGGCACAAAAATGTTTGAGGTTTGGGGAATTCTGGGAGGCCCTCAGCACTTCTGATGGTAATGAAGGGCCCCCCTCAGCTGGGCTGCCGACTTGCCCTGTTGGGAAGCTAACAGCTGTCTCTCCTGGGGTCTGTTTTACAGAAGGGGAAGTCTGAAGAACTACTGAGCGCCTTGGGATGCCAGGACTTCCCTCCCACTTCTGACTGTGAAGACTTGCTGATAGAGTTTTTAGAAGTGGACGACAGTGAGGACCAGCAGTTAATGCCACCCCATTCGAAGGAACACCCGGGGCAAGGCGCCAAACCCCCACACCTGGATCCTGACAACGACTCTGGCCGGGGCAGCTGCGACAGTCCTTCCCTTTTGTCTGAAAAGTGTGAGGAACCCCGGGCCAACCCCCCCACATTCCAAACTCCTGAGGTCCTCGAGAAGCCAGAGAATCCTGAAACAAATATGACCCCCACCTGGGACCCCCAGAGCGTCGGCGCACAAAGCCCCAGGCCCAGCCTCCATGCCGGCGGATCCAAATCTTCAACCTGGCCTTCCGCACACCCCAGCCAGCCCGGCGCCAGGTCCTCCTACCACAGCATCGCCGACGTGTGTGAGCTGGCTGTGGGCCCTGCAGGCCCTGCACCAGCCACCTTGTTGGACAAAGCGGGAGAGGATGTTCTAAAATCCTCTAAAACCATTAAGACCAGACCGGAGGAGGAGGTAGCCACGCAGAGGGAGATGAAAAGCTTCCCATCCAAGACTGGCCGAGACGCAGCCTGGCTGCTGCCGCAGGAGAAAACACTCTTCATCTCTGCAAAACCCGTGGATTACGTGGAGATTCACAAGGTCACCAAAGACGGAGCCCTGTCCTTGCTACCAAAACAGAAAGAGAACAGCCACCGTGTGGAGCAGCTTAGGGCTCCCGACACCAGTAAGGAGTACGCCAAGGTGTCCAAAGTCACGGATAACAACATCTTGCTGTTGGTGCAAGACCCGCGAGCTGAAACCGAGGCTTTGTTGGAAGACTCAGCCAAGGAGGCTCTGCCGTCACTTGAACAGAATCCAGCGGAGAAAGACCTGACCTTCTTCACGGGGACACCCAGCAACTGCAGGGTCCAGCTGGGCGGCTTGGATTATCTGGACCCCGCATGTTGTATGCACTCCTTTCCCTGACAGCTTCACTCATGGAAGGATTGGTGAAAATGTGATTTTTCTTCAGGTAACACTACAGAGGACACGACACCCAGTCCGCTAGAGACTGGGCCAGGTGTGGTCAGACGGTGGCTACTGAATCTCACGGCTCCTTTCATGCTCCATTTCCAACCACTTGCCTCTTTCTCTGACAGCTGATTCCAGAACAAATCATTCTGCTTCCTAACCGTGATACGTAGATTTATTTTTTGCGATTAGTTATAAAATTATGTGTTCAATGAAAAAAAAAAAAAAGCACACTGCTTAGTGTTCTTGAGAGAGGGTGCCGGTAGGTACAACTTCTGGAAAAGGCTTTCAAGGTGGGTATGTGACGGTTGGAAATGAAATGGTTAGAATTGTTTTGACCACAGGGAGATGCGAAATAGGTGGGAAGTGCCATGAAAACTGCTTTTGAAAGCCAAATGCTGAAACTTGACACTCCTCTTCCCTTTGATGAGATTAGGATTATTCCAACGTAGCACATTTTAAAAACAGAATGTATCAGAACACCTGGTAAATCATTCGCCTCCCTTCCTGTTTTACTGACATGTTGCCAGTACGCAAGTCAAATCATGCCTCTGATATTTTCCTTAAAATGGTTACGATATGGTAAACGTGGTTCTCTTTCCCCCAATTTTATTTTATTCTAAAACCTCCGGAGAATCGAGTTTTGGAAATTACCATTTTCTCACACAAGAGGCAAATGAATACCATGTGGGGAATCCTTTCAGGATGTTTTCCTGCTTCATTTCTGTAGAAGAGTGAAAAACAAATCCCAAAAAACTAACTTTAATTTAAAAGCTAATCACAGCAGGATGCTTATGGAAATACTGCCTTACTGTACATACAAATTCTACTTTAATATTAACCCATTAGCTTAACTGGTATTTTTGAAGACTATTTTTCTATCACTATGGTAAAATAAAAGAATATTTTCTATATTCCCAGTACAGCTGTTGACGTATTCAGTGGGTACAATATTTTCTGCTACAAGGTTTAATGAGTATTTACACTGCACAGTGGTATGTGCCGTCCATACCGACCCAGCACCCACTGAGGAATATTAAGTAGATGGCAGAATTCAATTTCCAGCGCCATGTAGTTTATCTGATTCTTTTTATCACCAACAATACCTACCACCACTGACAACCTAGAGTTTTAGGACTCTCTACAGAACAGAAATTATTTCTCCTGTGAGCTTTGGGCTACTCTGGGTTTCTTCCCATCGCTGGGTAAATCATCTTAAAGCTCCGGTGAAGGAGGAAAGTGATATCTTCTGACATGCTGTTTCAGAGAGAGCTTTAGTTTTGTTTTTATGAGCAATCTTGGGCAGGCAAAAAAAATTAAGCAAAACCAGGCGTTAGTATCTCTCTGAAGTAGATCCATTTGCAAAATCTTGGCAAATCTTGGCAGAGAGAGCACTCAGAAGTGTCCAAATAAAAGTTCTAGGAAAGGAGTCATTTGTAGAGCCATGGGAACCACTCCAAAGGTCAGGGTAAGAAGGTAAGAATTTCCAAGTCAGTTCAAAAGCCGGACTCCCTGAGAAGGGTCAAATCTTGGATCTCCATTTTAAAGGGATCATTCATCTATGTGAGCAAACCATCTCCCTCTCTTTTTCGTTTTTCCTGCTGGTAAATCTATTCTCAATCACCCATTTACTGGCTGGACAGAGAGAACTTGAGCATGCTTCTGTGAGTTAAATCTTCAACCCCAATAAGCCTATGTTGACAGGAACTGGACTATTTGAAGGTAAAGACATTGCTTTTTCTTTGCAAAAGCAATCAACACAAAGCTCTATTTCCTGATATATAAACAACATCTGTGAGTGAGGGAAGCACGTGGGAAAGGTGTCTGAGCTCATTGGGTCCTTGGAGCATCTGAGGACCACTGCAGCAGCATCACCTGAGTGATGCTGGGAAATTCTGTTTGCAAAATCTCAGGCCCCACCTCACATCTACAGAATTAGAATCTGCATTTCCCTAAGATTTCCAGGTGATTCACATGCACAGTGAAGTTTGAGAAGCACTGCCTTCAGTGACCATTTCCACTAAGGCTATTTTAGTGCGCAGAAATAATCCTCTCTTGGAAAGTACACATCAAATCTGTTTGGCTTTTAATGAACAACACTGTATATAAGCAGACGGCCAAAAGAAAAAAAAAGCGGGGTCGAAGAGTCTTAAATTACTCAATCTTATATGACTTCACATAAGAGAATGACTTGCAAAAAATAGACCAAACTTCCAAGAGGGGCAGGCAATACAGTCTACCTTGAGAGGCATTAACCAGAGGCAAAGACCTTCAAAGCCAATACAGACTAAACCTTGCCAAATATAGTTCATTCTTCTCTAAGATTCATAGCAATCATTTCTAGAGCTTGAAAACTTAACAATAAAAATAACCTGCTTTAGACATATAATTTTCATATATTAAAAAATGTCATGGCTAAAGACTCATACCTAATCTCCAAAAAAATGCCAATTAGCCACTTTGATCAAGACTTTAGTTCAATTCTGTGGTCAATTGGCATTATTTGAATTAAGTTTTTTAGTAGTGTAACATGTTTTCTATCAAGGAGTCAACTGTTCAAATGAAAACATAAAGACTGAGTTGGGTCCTGTTTTGCCTTAGAGAGACCTATTCCCTTCTCTGAGCTTCAGTTTCCCCTAAAGAAGATGTTGGGCCAAATCATTTCTAAGGTCTTTTTAAACTCTGAGTCCTTGACTTCATTACTTACTAAATATTTTTCTGCAAAGATAATTTGTACCAATGCCTTGTATCTTAACAAAGCTGACAAAAAATTGTTCTTCTTCATGGAAATATGAAGTAATCTTCAGTGATACGCTCATTACCCTTCACTTTTTAAATCATCTGTTTTGATTGATCTTGTATTACACATGCATTTTGATAAGTCAAGTAGGTATGAAATCATATTCTAAGATTTTGTGCAAATATATGTGTAGAAAGAAGAGGCATGAGA
The DNA here is from genome assembly GCF_000181295.1 of Otolemur garnettii. Classification (NCBI taxonomy): domain Eukaryota; kingdom Metazoa; phylum Chordata; class Mammalia; order Primates; family Galagidae; genus Otolemur; species Otolemur garnettii. The sequence goes on along the minus strand of NW_003852458.1, from coordinate 3,479,997 downwards.
TAGAAAAAAGACATAGGGTGGTGCCTGTGGCTCAAAGGAGTAGGGCACTGGCCCCATATACCAGAGGTGGTGGGTTCAAACCCAGCCCTGGCCAAAAACTGCAACTTTTTTCTCTAAAAAAGAAAGAAAAGAAAAGAGACATAATGGATAAAGCACTAAACTTTAGAACTATGATTTTGTGCTGAATCAAGCCATACTCATTTCTCGCCAAGGCCAACAGCCTCAACTTGCTTATGTCTGGCTAATAATTTCTTTTCCTGTCATCTGAAATTATGAACAACCATTGCACAGTGGCTTAATAAGGCTTATGCTCTGAGTTATAAAAAGTTGTATTTTTATAAACAAATACCTAAATATTCAAGCTTCAAAGCACATGGAAACTGGATCCAGTCAATGGCTGATTTATGGAAACTTATGACCCAAGCAGCAAAAGATTCTCTGATCAGTTGCAACAAATGTACACACAGCCCCCCCAATATGAGCACAGGTTAGCACAACTGTGTGAGATAGTTAAGATCCTGCACTTACTAGATAGATCTAGTAAACGGTCTCTCCAGATTCTATCTTAAGAATCTGTGTTTTCTTAAGTGCCTATGCCCAATCCTAATAATCAATCCTTTATTAAAGTCTGCCCTTAACTGGTTTGGCACAAGATCCTGGCAGTGTGACTCTTTGGCCCAGGGTGACCCAACTGAGTTGAGAATCTTTCGAGTTAATGAACAACCGGGGGCTCCTGAGTTCCAGGGAGCAGTTTGGTTCTGGAGGAAATCTGGCTCTCCCTCGGGCTGCTCACTGCTACCCATCCCTTGAAAACTTGGCTTTGCCTTATCTCCTTAGAGTACACAAGAAAGAAACAGATTGGTACATATTTTACAAAGTGCCTTCCTTTAGTTTTGTTTTGTTTTAATTTTTCATTTTGTAGGACAAGTGTATTGATTAGAAAGTACGCTTTATAGGGATTCTTTAATGTAAATAGAGGGAGGAATAAAAAGAGAAAAAACCAGAAGGGGAACAATACAATGGCTAAAAAACAACCTGCAAGCATTCAGTGAATTTTGTGCATTGTTTAATTGGAGTACTATAGAGCTGACGTGAATAGTGTAATTTATTTTACCTGACCAAAAAAAAAAAAAAAAGTGAGTCTGGCTATGATTTGGGGATAAGCTTTTCCCCTTGTGATTTGAAACCCTGATATCGATGCACTTTTGAATGTCACTGAATTGCATGCTAGGCTGGAAAGGAAAACGCATGTACACTGGAACTTTGGACATGGACAGGAAAATATTAATGATTTTGAACTGGTGTGACTAACATAGATTTGCTCTTGATAAAAGCCTCATGTGTACTTCAGTGGACAAATTTCCTTTGCTACCTTTTGGCTCAAGCACAACAGTGTCATTGCTAGGATAGTGACAGAGCACTCAACGTCCAGGACCAAATTGCATCAATGCCACTCAATAGGCTGCAAGACCTTACGTAAGTACTATAAAATCTGGTCACCAGTTCTCTCACTTGTTAAATACGTGAGTTGGCCTAAAATGTTTCTTAGACTTCTTCCAGCTCTGTTTTCAATTCTCACCATCTAAGTAAAATCCAGGGTCTCAGATCAAAGGCAGGTATAGTGTGAGAGAGGATGGCCGGCATGCCCTTGGCCTGAGGCAGCAAACATGAGACCGTGTCTTTTAACAAAATTTTACAAAATTTTACAAAATTTTTCTCTTGTACAGATATCCATTCCTCCAAGTCAGAGTGATTAAACACCCTTGTTTCCCCTCTTCCTTTCCTAGCTTTACATACTTGTAGGCTTTTACTCCCTCGCTTCAGGGACTGTCATTTTTTCTAAGAGTTAGTAGCAACCATTGGATCTGCAAGAAATGAAATTACTCATAAACAAAGAATTTGGGCCTGCAAAGGACTATGTAAATGGTTAAATCAGCTACACAGATATCTAAGGGCAAATGGAAGGTCACAGCCGCACCCTATTTAGAGATTTACATGCATAGAAATCTGAGCCCATGTCCAGGAATTATTTCGTTAATTCAAAGGCCATTAATATGTTGATGTGTAAGTACTGGAGGTCTTGAGAAATTTTAAAATACAGAATTATTGCTTCACATATAATCAGAAATCACATTTATAATTATGATCTGGACTTAATATATGATTAGCAAATTATCATTTGAAAATCAAACAGGAGTTCTCTCTCCCCAGACCTTTGTTTTTCAGCAAGATGAGCTTTAGTCTGGGACACTCATCGTATCGAATTCAATGAAAGGAGTAAAATAGAAAAATTGAAAATCGAATGTGTCCAGAGGTTTAGGCATCTCAGGATTTCACAAAATACCTAGAGTGGCCTACTACACAGAAATTTTATCGAACCTGTTGGATCTACAATCTATTCAGTGTTCTGAGTTTCTGCCTAAGAAATGTACATAATTCACATCCTCATAGACCAGCAGCTATTTTATCTACATGAGTTTCTTGATTTATTTTGCTCTCATTTCCATTTAGAAAAAACTAAGACACAATAAAATAGACAAACCTATCCTGTTTTATAAGGTTGTGGTCAATGAACAGAAGGACTCCCAGATAACCTTATTCTATTAATTAACATATTACCTGCTACTGATTGAAAGAAAAAAACAATTAACTCAAAAACATTATCAACTGAAGTAGTAACATTCAAAATAACCTTTAACAGTTATATCAAATTATGCTTCACCTGAATAAATGTCAAAATACAGTCTGATATTTTTCTGTGCATTTTGCAAATCCTGGGAGAAAAATGATTTTTATCGTGTTATCTAAAATTGGAACACAATATGGCAAAGATACCTCATAAAAATAATTTATTTTATAAAATTCTAGAATAAACGGATTTTGAATTTTTAAAAATAACTACCTCCCCTTCATGTCCTCACATCCTTCCTTCAAAGCTGCTTGTAGTTTAGAAACAAGAGACGTCACATCTCATACTCTTGTTTTTCGGTGGCATATTGGATGTATTTGTCACGTGACATTCCTGACTTTCCGGTAACTGTTGTATTATTTTGTATTATATTGTTTTATGTGGCTTAAAATAGTATATGCCACGTTGAAATATATAATCCTTACATTGTAAAACTCATCATGTAATACAAATGAAAATCAATATTTAAGACTTCCAATCTATCCATCTGTAGCTTCAATATGATTGTGTCTGCATCTCTAAAACAAAACTGAAAAAAAAAAACCATGTAATTGTATATTTCTGTTGGAATTGTGAAAATGCTAATTTTTTTCTTATTCTTAGCCTAGAAGTAAGATCATACACCATTCATTGTACAACTGTTCTGGAGTGTTAAGTATTTAACGTACGATCGAACAATTGTTTAAAAGTCCACCCCTTGGCTTTGCTTCACGTCACTGATGATGGCTTCTTGAGTGTCACTTGCATCACGAGGCTTGCCTCTGTGCTTTCATTTTCAACAGTGGAAGTGTCTCACGTGGAAACCAAAGCAATCTAGAACCAGCTGTTGGGCCATTGTGTCTTCTGTAAAGCCATATGAAGTAGAGCTATATAATAGCATAAGGTTCCATATTTTCAAAGCTATCACTACCTCTGCCGTTCTTCTTTCTCTAGCAAATGCCAAGCCAAATTCCTCAACGTTAAATGGGTAATTAGAAGTGATTGGTACGATTGAGAAATTGCTGGGATTGTTTTTGTTTTTGTTTTTGTTTTTTACATGAGAATATACTTTCTAATTCACCACTTTGCAGGTTTGTGCTACAGTTTCTGAATAACCATTCTTACATTGTTAAACTTAGTAAAAACTGGCTGAAAAAGTTTAGAAAGAATACGAAGTAAGCCATCAGATGAAAAACTAATAAAGCCATGGAGTGTGTATTTTTTCCTAATTATAAGTCACATCAGGGTAGTTGTCACAAGCCACAAGAATGATTATCTCTTGCAAATTGATTTCCCCACCCCCCCTAGAAACAAATCCTTTCCATATTTGACCGACAAACGTAATATGGTATGGGAAAACTCAGCCATTTATCAGAAATAATCTTGTTTTTATTTTAAAAATTCATTTCTATATGTAGTTTTTCTGATGTCTATTTTTTCTCTTTTGAGCCTTAAAGACATATAGAATTATAGACTACTGTAGTCATCTGATTTGTTATCCAGCGTTTTTCATTCTGTAAATCTTTGTTTATTGTACTTTGTTTTCTGTTTTCTGTGGATTTATTCATTTGTCTCCTTTTATTTTGAGGGGACAATGCAGATTGTTTAATCTTTGTCAATAGCATGGGCTGTTATGCTATTATCGTAACATCTCCATGTTTACTGCATGCCAAAAACAATGCTTGCCAAACAAAAATCTTAGACATCCAAAAATAATATGCTTATGATTTTTCTATTGACATCATTATTAAAAATACGCAGCTCAGTGCCTGGCAGAATAAATATTTCCCTTAACCATTCTTCCTCTTTTTTCTTTTTCTTTATTTAAAATGGAGATGAACACAATAACACAGGCATGGCTAAAGAAATTTCCTCGAGGATTTTTTTTTTTTTTTTTTTTTTGGCTGCTGAAAGATCCATCATCCAGGCTATTATGTGTACAAATTGAACCAAAACAATTGTTCCCCTTTATTCTCACCCTTCCATATGATTATAAAACAAAATTTCCCCCTCTCACCGCAGCCCTTTCACAGGAGAAGCTACAAAAATATAAGGTGAGATGGAAACAGGTGCATAGAGGTCCAGTAAGAGAAGCTTATAAAGGATGGGCCAAACTATTTTTAAAAAAAAAAAGGTGGAATCCCTTTGAATGGTATTATTCAACCACATTATTAGCAGGTCTTTTCTGACAAAATTCATCAGATGAAGTGTAAATGGATGATCTTTTACTTTTAATGGATGTAGACCTAGAAATCTTCACCTTGCATTATGAAATTCTGTTCATGCTTGCATTACAGAATTGTGAAATGTTTTGTGTGTGGGTCTGCTTTACAAATTCTCCTCTGCCTCCCCTTAATTCCCTAATGCCATGTCTTACAGAAGAATGAGAAATTTCTTTCTTATGTGAGTAGCATGCCCTAAAACTTGGCTTCAGTCAAAAGCACACAAACAAACAGACTCTCCCCTGCCTACATTAGAGCCATCTGTCTTTAATTCTTGGATCCACTTGTGTTTTGAACTTGCAAAATTGGAAGTATCTGTCACCAGACACAGGATCCACACAACGAATGATGACCTGAAGAAGTAATATGTAGCTGATTTTCCAAAAGTATTGCATGTGATACTCCGAAATTATATATTGCCACATCTTGCCAGAATCCCACCTGAAACCTTAACCCTGTCAGACTTCCTACAACTTACTAATCAATCAGATCTTATACATTTTAAATCTCGCCACGTTTTTAGGGACTGGGAGATAACACTTCCATTTAAGGGAAATCTTAAAATCTTGGGGCGAGGGAGCAAAATGGGACAGGGAAAGGACTGAAGATACAGGGGGATGAAGGAACCCCCAGCAGGGAATTTCCTGGCCAGAATAGGGAAGAGCAATTTCTGCGGGCTTTACCTTTGAGAGGCCCTCCAGCCCATGCAGGTGAAACTGCACCTGTTTTTGATATTGTCAAGTGTATTCTAATTTGGAATCTCAGTGTCTAAACTGGAATTCTTTTATCTACAACATCTTCCACCCTCCCCATGACACCCTTTAACTCAGCTGCTCATGCTAGTAAGCATTTTTTTCTTGCTGTGATCAGGTTCATGTTAAAACACATGCTCACAAGCTGACTTGAAGCACAGATATTTTTATGAATGCAATAAAATGTTTTTGTAAGGAAATGCAAGGGGATATTATTGAAATGAAACACCTCGTGGTTGTTGGTTGCTGAACACTTGTATGAGAAAAAGGAGCTCAGGAATTTTTATTACTGTGTTTATAAATGTGTTTGAAAGAATTTGTAAATGTCACAGGTACATTTTCAAGGTGACACGTTTGGTCATAATAAAATTATCAAAAATAACCAAGTGTGCTTAAATGAGATTTGCCAGTTTTACTTTACATGATCAATATTGATATTGTTGCTGAACTATGTAACTTTATTATGCATTTTTCAATCCTTTTTCAGAGCAAATGTTTCTGCAATGGTAGCAATGTTTACTTTAAATTGATTTAATAAATTATTTCCTGAGCAACGATCTTTGCAGGGTCTTTATATGTACATGAAACATGGATTATATGAAAAATGCAACTTGAGACAAATTCCTTTCTTTGCTCCATTGAACCTTATTAGAACACGTTTTTTCAGAGAAGAGACAAGAAAAAAAATGCTTTAAGACATCTGAAAATAAAAATACGCATTTATCCTAGGACACTTTTGTCCATAGCTTTTTGTGCCTGGTAGTCATCTTTCAACAGCTTCTCTGATTTTATTTTCCCACTAGATGTAAATCAAAACTGAGTTGGAATCTTGCCTCCAACTCAGCCAACTCCTGCGTCTCTCTCCACTGTCCTCACGTTCCCCTGTCTTTTTTCATGTGCCAGACCCGAGCCTTGAAAATATAAACACGCTTAGAAGCACCCAGACGTCCTTGGACTTTCTCCTGGGAACAACAAAAAACAATCCAAAGGGGTTTCCAAATCTGAGATACAGTCAACTTTTTCAAATGAAGTTGAAGCTATAAACTCAGTGCCAAAGACTTATATTTTCTTTTGTTTGTTTCTTCCTGCCTAGAATTACCCTGTCTTCACTTATAACCAGCCATGATTAGATTGATTAATGATCTTTTATGTGTTGCATAAAATATTTCATAAACTCTTGAAAATTACATGAACATAGCAAAGACCCATTACCAACATCCTAACCTCATAAGTCTGTTACCTTATCTGTTTCATTCCCTCTCTCCCTTTTCTTTTTTTCTTTAACAAATCACTGATTTGTTTAACATCACAGATAGGGAGATATGGCAATTTGTATTCCTCCCAACCCTCTTTAGTGGTAGCCATAACCCTGCCATTATTTTATATCTTTCCTGGCTATTTTTAAAATGCATTTACCTTATATCTATGTATCCATAAGTAACATATGCCATTATTTGGGATGTTTGTGAATTTTACATAAATAATAGTATATATTATTATGCACTTTGATTCTTTTTTCCTTCATCATTGGATTTTTGAAATACAAATAGCTCCAGCTTATCTGCTATAGTAGTATAATTTATTAATCCCCCTATTGATCAACTTTTTTTTTTTTTTAGACAGAGTCTTACTTTGTCACCCTCAGTAGAGTGTGGTGGCATCACAGCTCACAGCAATCTCAAATCCTTGGGCTTCAGAGATTCTTGTGCCTCATCCTCCCAAGTAACTGGGACTACAGGTGCCCACCACAACACCCAGCTATTTTTTTGTTGCAGTTGTCATTGTTGTTCACCTGGCCCAGGCTGGGTTCGAACCCGCCAGCCTGGGTGCATGTGGCTGGCACTGTAACCGCTGTGCCACAGGCACCAAGCCTGATCATGTTTTTATTTCTGTTTTGATACATGAGTGCCATGACCATTCCTATGCCAATGTCATCTTGAATATATACAACCCTCACCAGGACATACCCCTAAAGGTGGAATCATTAGGTCACGTACAGTGCATAGCTTAACCGATCCCAGGTACTGACACGCACTGCTCTTTATAAGGTAGTTGTTACCCCTGCCCTCAGTACCTGTTCCCCTTTCTCTCCATCTTTATCATTACCTGGTATGTCAGATGTTTCAATCTTTGACAATTTGATGAGCACAAAATGATACATTGTTGCTATTTTCATTTCCATCTCTCTGATTAGTGCATCTTGTATCTGCGTAATTCTTCTTTACCTGCTCATCTCTATGCCGTTCACCTTCCAAGTTTCTATGCCCAAATCTTAGGGTTTCTTTCTGGTCCATGTTTCTGTTTCTCTCTCCCTGCCCCAGTGCTCCACCATTATTACTGCACTTCATACAAAGTCTTATTATCTGGTAAATTAATTCCCATACCACCCTCCCCTTCTTCAAAATTATTCTGGCTATTCTTGGCCATTTGTTCATCATCTGAATTTTGAAGTGAGCCTATCGAGTTTCCAAAAAAATTGTATTTTGAACTAGATTGTGATACATTGAATTTATGTATTAATTTTAGGAGAAGTTATATCTTTATACTATTGTGCCTTTCTAATCACGGACATGATAGAGCACTTTTTTGCTTTACACTAGTCTTCATAATTGTTTGCATGTGTTTTATTAGATTCATTTCTAGGCACCATATAATTTCTGTTGCTATTGTAAATGCAACAAGAACAACGGAACAATTTTTTTAATTAAAAATTACTGAAACCAGACTTCCTTAATTGTCTTATTCTAAGTGATCACTGCTGGTGTTTAGAAACATCCACCGATTTTTTAAATATTTATCTTGCATCTTGTTATTAGTTTTTATGATTGTAGTTCTTACAGGTCTTATAATTATTAGTTCTTACAATTATCTTTATTATAATTGTTTGTTCTTATAATGTGTAGGTTTCCTTGGATTTTTGATTTTTACCAGTGTATCATCGGAAAGCATCGACTTTTTTCTTCCTTTCCAATCCTCATACTTTCATGTTTTTCCTCATCTAATTCCTGGGATGGGGCTTCCAGTACAGAGTTAAATAGAAACAGGGTAATGGGTATTCTTTCCTCTTGACTTCAAAGAGAATGCTACTACAAGTTCACCATAACATATGACGCATCATGTAGGAGTTGCAGGGGCCAAGGGACGTGTTCCCATTTACCCTCTGAAGTCTCACTGGAAATCACTGATGAGAGCTAAATTAATAGGAAAAGAGACATATATGCGCATGTTTTCATCATAGTTTTACATGACGTGGCAGCTCTGAGAATTAAGACCCAAAGATATAGGGGAAATTGTTCATGTTTATGCTCAGGTTCAACAAAGTATGGACGGCCACGTAGCAATATGATTGACTAAAAAGGGTATGAATTAATGCTAATGGTCTGAGTGGGGAAACCCAGCCTGGCCTGCCTATTTAGATTCCTCTTGGCTACTCTATGTAACATTCCTTCCTTCTGGGTATGAGGCAGGACCCTCTCTGGAATGGAAGTCTTAGGACCTACGGTCAAACAAGGTAGATCAGATAATTTCTTTATGGCCAGTTTTTACATAGAAAAGCAAGGAGAAGTTCAAAGTAATGTTTTTAGGCTTTGTGGCTGGTTTGACAGAAAAGGGGTTCTTGGGTCTCTATGACCCACCTTGGGGAAGAGGGATTCTAGGTTCTATGGCTAGCCTGGGGGAGGGGGAGAAGGAAGGGCCAGAAACAGGAGGGCAAGAGGGCAGAGAGAGCAGATCTGGACTCCAAAAGTGTTTACCTTAATTATGTTAAAGAAATTCTTTTATATTCTTAGTTTGCTAATAATTTTTTATCATGAATTGGTGTTAAAAGTTCTTACAATTTTTGCTACCACTGTCAATGGGATCATGTGGCTTTTCTGTTAATTAACGTGTAAATTATTCTAAAGAATTACTTTAAAGAATATATTCTAAGGTTAAATTACCCTTGCCTTCTTGGAATAAATCTGACTTGTACATGACATAATTTTGCAAATATTATTCAATGCAATTTGTTCAAATTTTATTTAGTTTTTTTGCATTTATAAGATCTGGCTTTTTTGCTGCTTAGGATTATCTACTTCTTGAAATTCTATCAATTTTTATTGTATATATTTTAAGGCTATGTTATCTGATACATATAGATTTAAATATTTCATCTTCCTAATAAATTATTCTTTGCATTGTTAAATATGATCCCTTTTATCCCTAATGATTTTTTGTTTTAAAAACTATTTTGTCTGATATTCCTGTTGCTAACTGGCTTTCAGGGGAGAGGGTGGTAATTCTCTGGCAAGTCTCTTTCTCTTCCTTTCCTTTCTATTGTTCTGAGTCATTTATGTTTAGCTGTGTCTTTTACAAATAGCACAGACCGAGATTTTGTTTTTTCCTTAGTTGAGAACTTTTTCCTTTAGGTGATTAGGTAGTTCTCGTTTTCTCATCTGATACACCCACCCTTCCTTCATTTTTCATCTGCCATCTGAATTATTGACATTAGCCAATTCTCTAGTAATTATGATAGGAACAAGATATAATTAAAGATCTGCATTACATAATTCACTGTATCTGAGGGTCTCCAATTTTTTTTTCTTTTCTTCAATTCCACAACTCCTAAATGAGTTAGGAAATGGAAAAGATTACTTTGGAAAGGTGGTTCTTTATCCTCAGTATCTCTTACCTAGACCCCGCTCTTTTACGGACAGGCAGTGTGGGGGCAAAGAGCAACATTGAGTTACACTCAGGACTTCACTGAAATATCACCGCTGAACCTGTGTGCAAAGCCTTCCCCTACAATTATTAACATGACAACAGAATTTCCATGTTTGCCAGTTGCCAAATATTTTTTTCAAAGAGAAATTTCAATATTTCCTTACCTGAGGAAATATATTCTGTGCCTTCAAAGTTATTCTTTGTCTGTGAAATAGAGAACTTCGGGGGTAGTAAGACACTGATATGCTGGCCCTCCTGCTAACCATTGTGTAAACTGGAGTGGCCCCTCATCATCTTTGTTCTTATGTAAAGTGGAGAAAATAACATCTGATTTGCTCAAAAGAGAGAGAAGGGAGCCACTCAGAGCAGATTTCTCTTAAAGTCCCTTATAACTCAGAGGTAACTTCTGTTTCAGTTGGAGTTTTATGTGTGAGCCACAGGTAAGAGTTTCAAATTTGGTATTCCGAGTGAATCTTAGGCTGAGGAGGAAGATGGAGATGGAATCTAAGTTTCCCCCTCATTCCAGTTTTCAGATTCAGTGGATGTGGTATAATTCTACAGAGTGTGGCTCAAGGGAGTAGAGCACTGGCCCCATATGCCAGAGGTAGTGGGTTCAAACCCAACCCTGGCCAAAAACTGCAAAAAGAAAAAAAAGAAGGAACATCTTGGGAAACAGTTTTGTGAAACGTTAGCTGAGTTATGAATTGATGCCATCTTACTGGAATGCATTTAAAACGTACATACGTTTTGACTTAGGAATCTTTCTTCAAGGAATTTATCCCAAGAAAAAACTAACTAGCAAAGCACATGAAATTCTCTGTCTTAAGATATTGGAAACAATCAGCTTTTTTATTCAGAAAAAGGACTTATAAAATAAAATACATGGAGACTTTCAGTTTTTGAAATGGTATGTATATATACAGCTATATACATGTAGAGAAGACTTCTGAAAGCGTGTTTACTAAAACATGGCAGTCAGGTTGATTGTGCTCTATACTTTCTTTTTCACACTTCTCTAGGCTTGAGTTTGTTTTAACAAAAGCACATATTGTATTAGGGTAATACAGCACATATTGTATTAGGGTAATCAGAGCAATTTTTTTGTTTTTAAATGAAGAAGGCGTTACATCTCAATTCCCATCCAGAAGTTATTCAAAATGCACTGTTTTGCTTCCCCAACTCCTGATGTTGAGTGCCTCTTACCACAACAATCTCTAAAAAAGAGATTATAGCCTAAGAAAAATCTCTTATAGCCTACGAAAAATCTCAAGTAGAGCCTGCAGCACTCACAAAGGCAAAATTGGCCATGACCCAGGAGAGCTGCAGACCACATGCCACAGTTAAGGAACTCCATTTTTTCTCCCCTCTGTCCAATCTCAGGACAGATTGTGCACCCAAGGGAGAGGGCAGTGTGTTCACTGGCCTCAGTGACATGGGTCACTCCTGCAGCAGTTCACAAGCCAGATCATATAACCTCTTCCCCCTGTCTCCAGAGAAGAATAGGCTGGGAGCCAATGCATTGAATTTAACATACTTTCTGTGCTTCCCTAGTGCCCTCTCCTCCTGTGGACACTCCTGGACGTTGGTAATGGATGTGGCCAAGTCAGTTGTCCCATCTACAGGGTGACCCAGGATTAACAGCACCACCTGGCCCCCAGTACCATGGGTGCCACCATGCAAAGCATGACTCTCATTCTAAAGCAATAGGAAACCTGGTGGAGATGGACACATTAGCAACTTGGTTAGAACTTAAAAACATGGCTTTTTAAGTGGAAAAAAAAAAAAAGACATACATTTCACATAAATTAAAAATGCATTCACTGTAAACAATGCCTAACAATATACATTAGAATATATGCCAACAAAAGGATATATTATGTTTAATAGATATTAAACATACTGAGTAGGTATCTATAGGGATTGGGGCTGTGGGTGGCAGGAGTGGAATTTAAGAAATTAAATATATAATCAAAATAAAGCAGCCTAACTCCTCAGTGAACCTCTTGCCTTCTTTGGACACCTCTGGGGACACACAGCTGTCCGGACCCTTACCTTACCATCTAGTACCCTCTTCACCTCCCTCTCAATGCCTCTTCCCCCATTGTTCCCTCTTCTCTAAGATGCCCCCACCAATTCTGTTACTCATTTGCCTCAGGCCAATGCTTCCTCTTGCTTTCTCACTCCCAGCCCTGGTTTCTCAGGCTCTGACCTTTTCTCCCCCACTATCCTGCGGCAGAGAGCAGCTCATCCTGCCGCCCACTGATGCTGCCCAGAGCTAACAAAACTAGTCCAGGAGGCCCTTCTTTTCATCAGCCTGCTTTCTCTTCTACCCTCCCCCTCTCTCTCTTCCTCCCTTTCTCCCCCCACCCCCACGCACTCTTGCTAGCAGTGGGCGGCTCTGGGGCTTCCCTGAAGCCATTGGCGGTCAACACTCCAGGATTTCCCTCCTAAAACCACTCCCTTCCTAGTTTCAAAGTCCAGAAGGTCAGCAAGCACTTGGAGACCAGCCATCCTCCAGCCTGCTTCCATGTAGCTCTGTTTCCTGACCGGGAGAGATGACTCTAGTCTGGAGACATTTGCCGAGAGCCTGGTGCCTGGTGACCTCTCCCAGGATCCCCAAGCCATGTCTTTCCTTGAGCGGTGAGTAGAAAGCAGGGGGATGTGGATCAGCAGAGGGACCATGAGCTGGGCGAGACTGAGCTCTGGAGTCTGTTGCCTGGGATTCGGGAAAGGGAGACCTGGGAGGGATCTTTGAGACAGGGCATGGGCACAGAGGTCTCACCCTATCTGCTCCAATGCCTCTCTTTCAGAGATAATATTTGGTAATGCCTCCTTTTCTCCTCAAATAAAATTCACAGATAATGAAACCCCACTGCACACAATCTCAAAACAGTGACAGCATACTATCTCACCCGCATGTAAAATGAAATCAATTCAACATCAAGTACTCACTTGTATAGATGCTACATAGATGTCCAGGGATGACTATTTTAAAAGACATAAAACACCTTCACAGATTTCTCCCATGCCCCTAGGAAGTGGGACCACCCCCTCAATACTGACAGAAGACTCAGAAGCACCGTGGCATTCGCAGAGTCACCCACACAGAGACCAGAGCCCAGGCCCTCCCTCCCACTCAGACTCTGCTCTCTGCAGCCAGAGCAGAAAATGTGAGGAGATCTGAAGGAACGAGTCTGGCAGCTTTCTGTGTTCTATTACATGACCTTGTGTCATCAGAAGCCCACCATCTCCTCACCGACTTCCCCACACACATGCACTGAAGCAGGTGTCTGCGCAGCTGTGTGCCCTACAGACCTCAACAGACATAAGGGGCCCGTGTCCACTCTTATCATGATGAATGTTGCCTTCATTTTCTCCTCTTCTTTCCTTTTTTCTCCTTCCTTCCTTTCCTGTTTGTTTTACCTCCACTGACAATTGCAATTTCTTGAAACCTAATACATGCCTGATGCTTTAAATGGATTATCTCCTTTCCTCCTCAACCAAACCTGTGAGTACAGCCACCCTGTTCCACAGAGGAGACAGAAGAGTAAAGATTCATTCTCAAATGTGGTCAAAGATAAAATCAGAGAAGTGCCAACTTGGGCTCAAAGGCAGGTCTGTGTAACTCCAAATTCGGACTGATTCCACCAGGCATTTTCTTACCCCACCCCCCTTCCAAGCCTGCCTGAGCCGCCAGGTTTCTTGCCCAGAACATCACTTAACTCCATTTTCTCAGAAGCAGCTGAAATGATACTCAGAGTCTCACGCTCAGTAAGGAGGAAGCTAAGCTGAAAGCTCCAACTGTGGACAGAGCAAGAGAAACGCCTTCCAGGCTGCCCTTCCCCTTTCCTTCTCTAGCCTGGGAGGGTTGTGGAGCTGGACTGATGGTGGCAGAGGTGACCCAGAAAGAGGAGGTGAGGCCTGGTGCCTAGAGATCTTGGTCAACTCACTGGGGACGCCTTACCTGTAGGTTCACCAAGGAAACTACAAAGGAAAAGTGATCACGAAAACCCATGCCATATAGACATGAGTGTCACACTTGTCCCCTTGCCCTTCAAAAACCTTTGGCACCTTTATGCCTACCATTACACCTTCTTACCCACTGCACCTGCGTCTGTGCCTGCTTGTGTGTGTTCATCCAAACACACACTCATTGAGCAAATCTTTCTTAAGCACCCAGTGTGTGCTGAATAGACATTCAAAGTTCTTGAGCATCTATTATGCACCAGTGCTGAAGATGTAAGCACAGTAAACAAGATAAAGCCCCTGCCCTTGTGTATTGCAAGGAGACAAGAATAAATAGATATGAGGTCTGACAATTATGTATGTGAACTCATCCTAGAAAAAGTGCTACATATAATATCACATATTCAGTGATGAGGTATATGTGTGGGTGTATGGGAGAAGATGAAGCTAGGGTAGAGGAGGAAATGATAACTGAGAATTAAGTTAATAAAACTATATTCTAGGTCTGTTTCTGACTATGCTCTTTCTTTTGGTTTATTTTTGTGTTTGTTTATTTTTTGAGACAAAATTCTCACTCTGTTGCCTAGGCTAGAGTGCCATGGTATCAGCCTACTTCTCAGCAACCTCAAACGCCTGGGCTCAAGCTATTCTCCTGCCACACACACACAGACACACACATGCACGTGCACACAATTTCCAAGAACCAAAAAAAAGCTTTGTTAACGCTCAACTCCTAAGTCATGCAATTATTTAGATATGTAGAATTTAAATTTTTTCCAACAAATAATGAAAATCAAAATATTTGTATATCTTTTTGTCTATCACATATTATTTACTGTTATTTCTGAGCTATTTTTATTGAGGAGGTGGATAACAGGCAGTAGGTTTTGAGGTATTTTCTAGATTGTTTCATTTATTGAGTAATTTTTTTTTAAGAGACAGAGTTTTATTGTCCCCCTCGGTAGAGTGCTGTGACATCACAGCTCACAGCAACCTCTAGCTCTTGGGCTTAGGCGATACTCTTGCCTCAGCCTCCCAAGTAGCTGGGACTACAGTTACTCCCCACAACACCTGGCTATTTTTTTGTTGCAGTTTTTCTGGGGCTGGGTTCAAACCTGCCACCCTCGGTATATGGGGCCAGTACCTACTCACTGAGCCACAGGGGCCGCACTTATTGAGTAATTCTTTTTCTTACTTGTTTGCTACTCATTACTATTTCTTTCTTCCTTCTTTCCTCCATTCTTTGGGGCAGAATTTTACCCATTTCACTTGGAGCCCTCCCTCCATGTGCTTATCATGCTAACGAATGAATGAATGAATGAACTTGTCTTGACTGCCTAAAATTCAGGATTTTTCCTATCAAGTCTCTTTAACTCCCATTGCCCTCCAGCCTACTTTCATAATTCCTATAACCTTGGAGTCAAGAGAACTTACGGCGTACTCAAAGGGAGAATCCAGTTTTGCAGATGGAAAAGTGACACTGAAGAATTCTTAGAAACACTCAGAATTTTTTTTTCCCATCTCTGAAGAATAACTAATGCAAAGAGACACAATGAAAAGCTTTTCAAAAGGTGAAATTCTCAGAAAACTTACGCTATTGTTATTTTTTTCATCATTTCTACCCATGGATAGCCAAAAGCCATTTGCTTTTAAAGTAAGAGCAAATTAATGACATTAGTTCTAATTTAGTGCAGAAAAGTGAATGGATCTCTTTGAAAGAAGATATATTCAGAACTGTTACTTTCCAGCTTCTTTTAATGTTTTTTTTATGATTCTCAGGAATATGACTTCATAGCCACACAAGACGCAGACATTTCATTCACACATTCAAACCCTCATAGCTGAATAAGAGATGTCATTTCCTTAGTTCTTGCCCCCTGTAAAATTTTGACATTGACCTTTGATCTAAAAAATTAGAAGCATTTTTTTTCCAAGAGTACTCAGAATGTCTCTAGACATCTCTTCTAGCTCTGATGTTCTGATATCATTATCCCATCACTCTGCTTTTAGAGGTCAAAGTCTGCACTGGCAGAGAAGGGCAAAGGCGGCCCAAGAATGAGTGAAAAAGAACCCTAAGTTAGGGGTCAGGAACTGGGAGTTTTGTTCTTGTTCTTCAGCTAACTAGCTTGGTGACCTTACATTTATTTACCACCTTAGGCTGGTTTCCTTATCTATACCATAAGCATTTTGATATACCAAAAAAAGTCTAAGGTCCCACCTAGTTCCAAATGTTTAATGATTATGGTTCTATTTATCTTTTTACTTTGTCATGGTCTTATGTTGGCAGCCTTTGTATTAGAGAGAGATTTTGTCTTCTAGATATATTTGTATGTATTTTTAATATGGTACGTTGCCTAACACCTGCCTCTCCTCATTCCTTGCAAGCATAGTCAGCAGCCATTAATTCCACATATATTGAGAGTCAACTGTGCACAAGGCACTGGCTATGTAGGAGGATTCAGGCACTAGACTGCTCAGAGCCTAGAAAGAACCTCTGTTAGCAAAAAGGATGGACTCCAGCAACACACGGCTTTGGCGGAAGCTTGGTCCACCAAAGAGGAAGTCAACATGGCAGAAGCAACACGCACAGTTGGCCTGACCCGAGCTTCCCAGGATTCTGAGGGACTGCAGATTTCCTATGTGGATGAGATTCAAGAGGAACTATCCTTCTTTTTCCTCTAGAAAATTTGGTACTCAGTTTTTACACCCGAACCAAAGGCAGATTAAAATGATTTTTTAAAACTTATAAACAAAATCACCTAATTCAAGTAACTATAGGTGATTTTCATAAATGGACCTATGTCATACCTACTTGAGGATCCTAACTCACTTCACTTTCAGTAGGTGCTTCCTGGACATCAGTAACCAAGCTCCATCTTCATACGAAACCCAGGATGCCACCCTGTGACTTCACGCCCGAAAGATACCAGGTAAGGTTCAGGGCTTTAGGAAAAACCAAAGAGGTCTTCCTCTTGGGAGGTCGCCATCGTTTCCTTACAATCAACAGCAAGTTAGAGTATACTTTAAAATAACTACCAGAGTGGAATTAGAATGTTCCTACCACAAAGAAGTGTTAAATGCCTGAGGTGACAGATCCCCTAATGACCCTGATTTGATCAATTCACATGGTACGCCTGCACCAAAGAATCACATGTACCCTATAAAAATATATAACTATTTATGTACCCAGGATAATTAAAAATAAAAATGAATAGCACGCAAATGGCCCTGCTTGCCACTAAGCTATTCCATCTCAGGTATTCTATTGTTTAAGTCATTTAATACTAGAGCATGGATGGGTGTGCATGTGAGAGAAAGATCAGAGTACAATCAAAACCATACATGACCATGGCAGTGTGTCAGGGAGACACACACGTTGCAAATGTTCTCATTTTGACGAATTCCTCTAGCAATGCATGATCTGACCCTCCTGAGTCCTCTACCCTCAAATTATAAAATTATCTTTTTGTTCTCAGATGAATAAAGAGTACACTGGTCCCTTCTCTCCTCTCTCTCTCTCCACACACACACACAGAGAGAAACACAATAACTCCTTTATTCCATATTACTTGGAGGTAGAAATTATAGAATCAATAGATATCCCAGAGGGACCCACAAAGAAGAGAGAAATGTGGGACAGAGATTTTATAATTAAAGACACAAACTCCTTTTTCTGCACTTTATCTTTAAAAAAAACTACAACTAAAATGACTTACTGGTGCAGAATAATTACTTATCAGGTCACTTCTAAAGCTCATTTATCTTTCATAAATAAAATCAATTCAAAGCCAAGGCTTTCCATTGAAAGGTAGAAACTCCAGCCCGTTTCTTCATATTTGACCTAGAAAAGAATTGAAAGGATACAAATAATAATTTCACCTCCTTGAGAGGAAGGGCTTGAACTTCTTACCAGGGGCGTTCTGGGTAAGTCTGCCCACTCATGAGCCTCTGTAAGCAAGAGTGCACTATTTCATTCACCAAAGAGACCAACTAGATGCTGTGAAGTTGACCACGGACCATCTTGTAAGAAATGGAGAGAGAAGGAAGAGGGATTTAAAATCTTGTTTGTCTGCAGTCCCTGGCCTACAACCGCGTCCTAGAGATCCACAAGCAACACCTTTCTCCCGTGGCGACAGCGTATTTCCAGAAGCCCCTGCTGCTCCACCAGGGACACATGGAGTGGCTATTTGATTCTGAAGGAAACAGATACCTGGATTTTTATTCTGGGATCGTCACTGTCAGCGTTGGTCACTGCCACCCGTGAGTAGCCTTAAAATCCAGGGATTTTAACCCCAAGAGAATATATAGAAAAGAATCATGTTAGTGACTCAGAAGCCCTGATTCACTCACCCTGGTTTAAAAACAGTGATTACAGATTGTGGCTGACATAGTCCCTGCCATTTCCAGGGTATGCGGTCTTGACCCTGTGCTTTTTCTTTCCCTGACAATGCAGGAGCTTGTCACCTTGTCCCTCTCATTGCACATGCAGTGTAGCAGGTACCACTTGGCTGTCCTGTTTGCTTTGCACTGGCAACGGCCTCCCAAAGAGAGGGGTGCAGGGGTGGTCAGGCTGGGAGTGAAAGGCATACGGCTCTCAGAGAAACAGGGCAGGTGTGTGGATAAGGGATGATGAGAGATGAGAAATTAACTTCTAGCCAGATGAACTTCTTCGTGGACTCTGAGAGATGAAACAGAAGAAAGAGTGTGATAAGAGATAGATGCGATCCTAGCTGGAAATTGGCTTGGAAATGTTTCGATCTATTCATCCCGAGATTCTGTGCAACAAGGATCAACTCACATACGCTAATGCCCTTCCACACATTTTTCTGTGGTCTTTTTGGTTTTCTGTGCAGACATCTCACTTTCACAACTATTCTCTTTTGCCTTTAATAATCTGACCAATAAAACTCACACTAAGTGGGAAAAAATATAAGTCAGCAAGTCTAAAATAAACTGAAGAAGGCTGGGCCCTGTTGTCGAAGCTGGAGGCAGAGTCAGGAGGTAGGGGGTGAGTGCCCCAGGACCCAGCCCTCATCCTTTCCCTCCCCTCCCCTCTTCTACTCCTCAGTCTCGGGAGGTGCTAGTCTGGTGCAAGGGAGGTCCCACGGGGCATCTGAAATAAATTTCAAGTGCAAGGTCAAACATAGGATGGACACACATGAAAGAAGTAGAAAGAAATGGAGAAGACGATTTAAAACAATCTTATTGAATCCCCCAATAACATGGGACTCTGTCCTTGTTAGCAGACCACCTGCACTGGTTTTCACAACCTTATTGGTCCTCAGCAGGGACCTCTGAGTGTCCCTGCTCTGTCCTTATCCATCTGCTTCCTCTTCTCTCTCAACTGCCTTCCTCCCTTACTTCCCTCTGTGGAATGGGTCTCCTCATCTCCCAGCCCTGCTCATCTAGTTCCTTCACTTTCAACAGCATTGCCCAGCTCTGCGTCTTCAGGCTTGGCCCCCCGCCAAGCTACATGAACACCTCTAATAACCCAGAATGGGCAGTAAAATGCCCTGGATCTCCCACTGCCATCTAGGACACCCCTTGCCCTGTAACATCCCACTGTCTGCTCATATTCAGTATTTCCAAGACTAAATCTATCGTGTCCACCAAATCATTTCTATTCACATGTGCATTGATTCAAGGAGTATATATAAGCCTCCTCCAGGAAGTCCTCTGCTAAGAGCTGGGGAGCTGGACAACCGGCTGTAGCTCTCAACTAATCCTGGGGTTTCCCAGTGTGCCAGGCAAGAATGTTGAAGTCATCTTTGACTCTTGTTTGCCTTTCGTTTCCTATAGCCAACCTGACACCAAGGTCCAGCTTTCCTCCTACAGAAACACTCCCCACAAATTCTCAGCTCCCACAAATTCTCACTAACACCAGCGTCCTGGGTGCTCTTCTCCTTCTGGCAGGCCGCCGTGTCCACCTCACCTGTCTGCATGGCCAGGCTTCCCTCTCCATCCCCTCATGTGGTTCCCAGATACATTTCGCAAAACATACTTTGTGAAACATGTCTCCTAGTTAAGAATTTGCTGATATGCCACAATTTTCCAAAGTGAATTTCACAGAACACTGATCACAATAGTGTTCCTATGGAAAAGGGTTCAGTGAGAAAATAATCTGGGAAACACTTTAAACTGTATCTCCCTCCTTGAGAGCAACAGTGTCCATAAGCCTACTGAGGGTACTAACAAGACCTTTAGTACAAAAATAAAATAAAATCTGTTTGATCTAGTACTCTTCAAAATTATTTGCTCACTGAACTGATTTTGTTTTTTGGTGCAAAAGATATTAATAACAGAACTGCTGCGGAATGAACTTCAGTAATTGCTGTTTTTTATTTTTTTATTTTTTTAATTTTTTTTTGAGACAGAGCCTCAAGCCGTCCCCTTGGGTAGAGTGCCGTGGCATCGCAGCTCACAGCAACCTCCAACTCCTGGGTGCAAGCGAGTCTCCTGCCTCAGCCTTCCAAGTAGCTGGGACCACAGGCGCCTGGCTATTTTTTTTTTCTTGGTTGCAGCTGTCATTGTTGTTTGGCGGGCCCAGGCTGGATTTGAACCTGCCACCTTAGGTGTATGTGGCCTTAGCCTCTTGAGCCGCAGGCGCCAAGCCAATTGCTGTTTTTTAGATGAAGTTCTGTCTTTTCAAGGCCTCCCCACTCAGGCCCCATGTATTTATGCATCTTTCATTTCCACTATCCCCCAATATGAACCTTCTGGTCCCATAAAGTTGGGCTTGATCCTTCAAAGACTGTGACTGTATAGTTTCAAAATGTTCATCAACACTGCCCCAAATATTGCAATCTTCTTTGAGGGAAAACTATTGATCTCATATACATGCCCTTGATGAATCTACAGTTCTTAAGAAAAACAAAACCAGAAGAAACTCAGGCTTACCTCCAATCTCTATTTTCCTAACTGTTCAAAGAAGGGTTATAAAA
>NW_003852458.1:3454951-3458589 GCF_000181295.1 Otolemur garnettii | reverse complement strand
GTGTGGATGAAATCCACCTCGTGAATCGCTTTGAGAGAAAGCCATGCGTCTGGGTTCCGTGGCCAGTGTGTGTGCTGGGGGGACATGCCCGTGGGCAGCATGGGTAACTCTGCTCCTCTGTTCACCCAGGAAGGTGAACGCAGTGGCACAGAAGCAGCTTGGCCGCCTGTGGCACACAAGCCCTGTCTTCTTCCACCCCCCAATCCACGAGTATGCAGAGAAGCTCTCAGCACTTCTCCCCGAGCCTCTCAAGGTATAACGCTCTCCACTCACAGGGGCAGGAATCTCTGCTTCCAGGTGCAGTTGCCCTAGGAGGCAGGAATATGGGGAGGGAATTTGGTCTGTGCGTTGAACATCCATAATGGAAAGCTGATAGCTATATCTGAAAGCAATTGCACAGAGGAAGGGACTTTGTGGATCGCTGGTGAAGAAAGTCAACGTTCATTTGTGTCACTTCTTAGCCTCTGCCTCTCTTTTACCATTCTCCTCACCACATCTTTGCAGAAATCAGTTACCAGGAGCCCCAGACTTCCGATGTTTTCATCTATATCCTCAAGAATTTTTTTTTTTTATTTGAGACAGAATCTCACTTTTTTGCTCCCAGTTGAATGTCGTGGCATCATAGCTCACAGCAACCTCAAATCGTGGGCTCAAGCAATTCTCTTGCCTCAGCCTCCCAAGTAGGTGGGACTATAGAAGCCCACCACAATCCTGGCTCTTTTTAGAGATGGGGTCTCACTCTAGTTCAGACTGGTCTCAAACTTGTGAGTTCAGGCAATGGCCCACCTTGACCTCTAAAAGGGCTGGGATTACAGGTGTGAGAAAATTTTCTATCCCTTTGCTTCACAGGCTTTCTTCAAAGTTATTTGCATTTCTTCTTTTATAAACAGTAGAGTCATTCAGCTTATTTGGTCCAAAATACACTTACATATTTTTGTTAAGTGAGATTTTTCTGCATCTAAAATGACTGAATTTGCCACACACAGTGGGCTCATACCTATAATCCTAGTGCTCTGGGAAGCCAAGGTGCGTGGATTGCCTGAGCTTAGGAGTTCGAGACCAGCCTGAGCTAGAGTGAGACCTCATATCTACTAAAAATAGAAAAGACTAGCCAGGTGTCATGCAGGCACCCATAGTACCAGATACTCAGGAGGTTGAAGCAAGAGGATCTCTTGAACCCCAAAGTTTGAGGTTGCTGTGAGCTGTAATGCCATCACACTCTACCCAGGGCAATAGAATGAGACTCAGTATCAAAAAAATAAAAGAATTAAATAAACAAAAATTTAAAAAACTTAAATTGAATTGAAATGTTAAAATGTAGGCCATAGTTTGCATTCAGGCATTAAATGAATTAATATATATGAAGAACCTGGAACAGTGTCCAGTCCGTGGTGTTGACTGCTGTTATTTTAGCGTGGTAGCTCTATTGTCTAGATCCACTGTATTATCTGGAGTAGATGAAGAAACCTGGCATAGCTGCAACCTGAGGTCAGCTCCAGATGTTCATGGAAGTCACAAAGTCATAAACTGGCCTCCGGTCCTGAGTTCAGAGGACAACAGTTCCCCTCAGTGCTCCTCATTCTTTGGTTCAGCTGAGCTGCATTTTTGTGTTGGCTGACGTGGTCTTCAGCGTTCTCTCACACACGGCACAGTCAGGATGGGACAACCCCCAGGGGCTGGGGGTTCTGCCTCGTTCCAAGTCTTCAGAATCAGGTCGGGGTGGGGGTAGGTTTAGGAGCTGAGACCCAGTCATCCAACTGCTCGGCCGCTAACCACTGTGTGCCCCTCAGCAAGTCTCCCCACCTTAGCACTTCACAGAACGTCACATAAAGCCAGTGAAAGCCCAGAATGGTCCACAGCAGAGACAGTCCCTTAGCCACTTCCACATGTCCCACAGTTCATAGCCAGGCACGCAAAAGACCTAAGTGTATTTGGACCAAATAAAGGGCTACTCAATACACATAATGATGAGACCGCTAAGTAATCCGTGCTGGTCTGGGACGCACATCCTGAGCAATTTTGAATGAATTGGGTAGTAAGGAAACAAATTAAAGCATAAGGTCATATGTCTTCTTTCCTCCCCAGGTAATCTTCCTCATGAACAGTGGCTCGGAAGCCAATGACCTGGCCATGCTGATGGCCAGAGCACACTCACACAACACAGACATCATCTCTTTCAGGTAACCAGGCCTTGGAATATTCAACCTCAGTAACACTGACTTACCCTAATCCTAAATGTGTGTCTCAAAACTGTAGCATGGACAGGGAGAGGAGTCTTCCCAGGAGTATTTTCCTAACTTCCTAATTTTTAGGGTGGGATCAGTTAAATGAATCATATAACTGGATAGCCCCATCGTAATTGGCCTATCTACGAGCAGGGGCCCTGACTGGTCACAAACAACTTGGGAGTCCTTATTATATCATAGAGCTTCCTATGGACTTAAGAAGGAGGTCGCATGGCGATTTTTAACCTTAAAGATGTGGTAGGAGCCACAACACATGCCAAGCAGTAAATGACTGCTCTACATCCATAGAAGAGCAGGGCTCTGCCATGTGACACTGGGACCATTGGGACTGCTGCTTGTGACAAGCGTCCATCTACTGATTCCACAGTGCCAGCTACACCCACTTGACTTTTCAAGGTGGATAATTTAACTGATTAGTTATTAAACCCTTGAAGACTATAACAGCATTAAAATTAAAGAAAACTAAGCATTTTGCTCACAGTTGCCTCTCGGGCAATTTTACACAATACATTTAAACAGACTTTTATAAGTTTTATGTAAAAGACAGGAGTGACTTAGAGTGACTATTCCTGATGGAATGAGGAAATAATCCTATTTCTTATACTCTCTGGCCATAGTTTCTCTCTAAATTCTAAAGATTTATTTTACTCTTGCTTCAGCACATCTAATGCTGCATATTCCATCTAAGATGAGTATGCAGTTACATTTGCTATCAAAGAAGTGTGGCAATAAAGAATTGTGATTGACATTTTACCTAAATAACATTCCAGAATGTGCACACATATGTCCAGGGAACTATTGATCTATTCAAAGCAGTCATGGGATGACCAGGGTTCAGCACATGTTGTTTCTCCTCTTTCAAGATACATGACCATCCTTTTGAATAGTCTTTTTGATTCCTTCTAAATTCTTAAGGGCAATTTTGATTTGGGAAAATTGTTAAAATTCATGTGAAGCCAAGACTGGTGGGTGCTTAGGATAATTTATACTAAAGGTAACTGTTTCCAGTTCAAAAGAAACAAAACCTAGGATTTTGGTAATCCAAAGAAGGTGGCTTGTAGGGCACTTAATGAGGCCTCTCTAAAGATGTTGAGCAACAGCTGCATAGTAGGAAAAAATATTTGTTTTCTGAGATTGACGACTTCGCAGACTAGTACTTGTTATACATGTTACTTCTGACATGATGCTAAAAGATGAGACTCTTTACTTTTAGAGGAATGGGACAGGTAGGTCCTAAGGTCAGGGTTGTTGGCCAGATGTTCTCCAAAATTCCTTTTACAGTGTCAGATCTATGGCTCGGTGCCTGTGGCTCAAGCAGCTAGAGCACTAGCCACATACACCTGAGCTGGCAGGTTTGAATCCAGCCTGGGCGGGCCAAACAACAGTGACGGC
>NW_003852458.1:3449268-3454755 GCF_000181295.1 Otolemur garnettii | reverse complement strand
TGATACCAGAAGAAAGATAAGTAAGTATATTCACCTGACACAGGCTTGGGAGAGTTTTTAAATACCATCAGAACTGAATGCCTTCATGAATTTTCCCTTTGGTCCTACTCAGTGGTCCATAGGCCAGTGGTCAAAGCAAAATGAGCCTAACCCCATCCTCCTGCTGTGCTGTTCCCCTGCAGAGGAGCCTACCATGGATGCAGTCCTTACACACTGGGGTTGACAAACGTGGGGCCCTACAAGATGGCCCTCCCCGGTGGGTTGGGTTGCCAATCGGTGAGTTTTGGGTTTTTTTCCTTGTTTCTTCAAAGTCTTCCAGGTATAGGAACCTGATCAGGTTTTCCTGATAGTAGAATTTAGAAACTTCTATAAAGCCTGTCATTAATCAGAGTCTCGATTTGACTTCATTGAATTGAAGACTATTGGGGGAAAATGTTTCCTAGGTAGGCATTTAGAGTCTGAGCAATAATTCATGATAGGGTTTCTTAATTTAGCTTATTTTTAAATAAAATCAAGTGAACTACAAAGTTTTGAAAACCTTGAAGGCACAAAATTTCTGTAGACTCGTCACTGTATTCACCTTCTGGTCTCACTTGCTGTACCCACCTTACGAGCATCAGAATCAGATACTTAATTATTCTTCTTGATCCACCAAACCCTTGAGCAAGTTGTCTACAGGCCTACATTAAAATCAATTTCCTTTGTAGATTGCCCAGAGAACTGATTTCTAAGAAAAAATGATCTCTTCAAAGCAGAATATTAGATTTGCACCCTGCTCGTGGGAGAGGGGAAAGGGGAGAGGGAGGAATCTCAACATCAAATTAAGAAGCCTTTTACCTTGACTGCTGCCCTACGCGCCCCACCCTCATTGGCTGGCTGGCGTTTTGCCAAATTCCTTCTTTTGTCATTTGCAGACAATGTGCCCAGATGTCTTCCGAGGCCCCTGGGGTGGAAGCCACTGTCGGGATTCTCCAGTGCAAACAATTAGGAAATGCGACTGTGCACCAGGTCGGACTGGGCAGGGAGGGAGGGGTAGAGTGGGAGGTTGGAAGGTGGAGGAACACGGATAAAGGCAGGACCATCCCTGGGGGTGAACAATCAAATTCGAACAACTGAAACAGGAAAAGCCAATGGAAGCAAAACCAGGAGGTAGCCAAGTTGCCCCTGGTCAAGTCAATGCTTCTCATGCCTGCTTCACTTCACTCCCAGAGCGTCCTTCTGGCCCTGTAGGAAGAGCACCTCATGCTATCAGAGCTAAGCCAAAAAGCAGACTATCAGCTGCTGTTTAATTAAAGCGGCTCTCTTAACTCTATTCGCAAGAGCTCTGGTAACTATTTATAAGAAAACAAAATGGGTGGGATTATTTACCAATTCCCAATGGGAAGGGGAAGGAGAGGGGGAAATGCTTTTGGAAACCTCAAAACTCCAATCAAAAAGTTCTCCAGGGACTCAGAATGCCAGCCAAAATGAAAGCATCTGTCAAAACACAAAGCCACTGCTCCTGAAGGCTGCTGACAACCCTTACACAAGTTTTTTTTTTGTTTTTTTGTTTTTTTGTTTGTTTTGAGACAGAGTCTCAAGCTGCCCCCTGGGTAGAGTGCTATGGCATCACAGCTCACAGCAATTTTTTTTTCCTTACACAAGTTTTAAAGGCATTCTTACAAGGGAAACTTCTATTTATCAATCATGGTTTTATTTGCATTCTTTACCTATTCGTCATATGGAGAGAAGAGGCGTGGCAATGTCACCTGCTCCCTGCTAGTCAGCAAGCCCGCCACAGACTTGTCACCGCAATTCAGAACCTTCTGAATAACTGCTCCTCATAGTTGTGAAAGCGGGAACTAAATGCTCCAGCTGAAAGATTTTTAATGGAATAGTGTGAATTGCTGGGGTGAGAGGAAGAATGCAAAATGGAAATCTTAAAAATCAGCTCTAAAAGGAAGAAAATTCATGGCCATCTTAAAATTCTGTTGAGATAAGAGCAAAATGGAGGTGGGAAGGTGAAAGATAAGCATTGAACCAGGCAAGCTGTCATAGTCACAGAATTTAAAACTATAATTCAAATTCTCCAGCATAAAGATGAGAAAACCAACGCCTTATATCAGGTATGAGAGGGCTAGGATTTGTTGTTTGTTTGTTGAGAGGACTAGGATTTGATCGCAAGGCTCCCAATATCTAGGACTACCCTTGTTCACACTGTCGTGCCATCAAAATGACCTCAAGCTAAAAATTGATTCCTGCTCTGCTGGCCAGGATCAAGGAAATCTGGATTCCATTCCCAGATCTGAGATCAAAGGAAGATCTGGATTCCACTCCCAGCCCTGCCATGGTCTAGCCACGAGCAAAAGATCCAACTTCTGCTTCAGTTTTCCCATTTATAAAACAAAAATAGCAACACCTGGCCCTCACAACCCCATCTCAGGGCTTCTTGAAATGAAGACAGAGAGAGCGGTGTGTAGAGAAAGGTAGATAACAGCAGGGCCCAGCAAAGCCAAATGCAAACATCACATCTATACAGCATCAAGAACCCAAATCAGTTGGATGGACCTCATGGGCCTCTGTCTGACTGCAAATCTGTAGCCCAGGGTCCGGTGCTATAGCCTTAAACCCCCTCTCTCTCTTCATTCTCTCTGCTTCCTCGTGCCTTAGCCCAGCTTGAAAATAGCAGAACCCCATGGTCATCTCTCTAGTGGCATCTGAAGGGCAAATAATAATGACAGACATAACATTTCTGCCCCTCTCAGCTGTTGTCTTTGGCATATCTTAAGCCAGCTGTTTCCTTAATGCATATCTTTAAGAGACAAGGCTGGTTATCATATCTTTAAATATGATATTTTATAAATGTATCTTTTTGTTTGGAATACAAAAGAGGACTCCAGTCTCTTCCAGTGCCTTTGGGACCTGGGAAGTGTCTGGTTCTTGCTGTAATGTGGGTAAAATCATATATGTTTGCACAAGCAGCCCAACATGTAAAGTACTCTGGGTACAGGTAAGTCTCGTTCTCATTCACAGTTACCAACTATGTAGGAGGATTTTTTCATCTCAGAATTATGTCATCACTGCCCACAGTGGCAGGGGGGCATTTTGAGAGTCTACCAGAGATGTTTATGTGGTAGATTTCATTATCTTACCCGCATTTTTCCCTCCCAGGCCCTGAATTTCCAATGTAATTCATGATGAGATTCACTTCTCGTCACCTCCTGCCCCCACAATGTTCTAAACCTGGTACTGATCGTGTCATTCTTCTCCTTTGGGAAGATACATTTTCTTTTTCTTAAAAACTGTTGTTCTTTCTGGTCTCCTCACCCTGCTTAACTCTTTCTGCACCACCGGCGAATATAAACTTTTCCATAGCCACTCCATTGTGCCCGGCAGAGCACCCACCTCCACCCCCTTGGGGTTGCCATGGAGACACCAAGGCACAGTGCATCTCTCTGCAGAGGTGTCCTGACCCAGAGTTACAGCAATGAGTGAGTAAGCAAGTGTGAAACCGGAGGGGGGGAAGCTCATCCTGGCAAGCGGCCCCTCTCCTTGCTGATACATGTGGACAGATGGAGGGAAAAATCCTGAAAGGTCCAGCATAGATTCAAGCACAATCTTTTCGGCTGGTTTAAGCCACCAAGGCTGATTTGGGGCCACTCTTTGATTTCGCTGGTTACAAATGGGCTTGTTAAACTTTCAAATTATGTCTTTTGAACATGTCTGATCTATTCTTTAGGGTCATCTGAAGCTGTTTTCTCTTTCTTTTCTAAGAAAAATAGGAAAATTTCAATCTCCAGAGGCACGCGTTTGTCTACTATATTCTGCCCATCAAAACAATATATAAGCAATGCTAAAAACGTACTTTCTGCTGTGGTATCTTCGTTATTCATTTCTTTCTGACACCCTCAACCTCCTACAACTGACCACAGATGTCAAGAATCCCTGTCAGTCGATCTTCCTCCCCTAATATGTGTGTAGCCTAAAAGATGTTTGGGGCCAGGTAGTGGGTTTTTTTTTTTTTTTCCATTTTCTAATGAAGAGCTGAAATATAAAATATATGTGTGCTTCAGTTTTGATGGTGATTGCTAAAGGTTGCTATTCTCTATGTGTAACCCCCAGGAGACAGGGTTAAATCCATGTGTCTAGACCAGGGTTGGGATGGCAGGTGGCAACGCCCCCTTACAGACCACTTTCAGTGTCACTGGTGCAGGGCTGGTCTGCCCCAGTCACATCATCTTCCTCTGTATTCCTTCTGTTGTCCAGGGATATGGGTTTAAGTCCAGAGACTGCGTGGTACTGTTCAGAACCAAATTGCAGGTGTGGATAAAAATTCTGAAAGTTTGGATATATGGATAAAAATTATAAAAGTAAAATATATAAATTTTATAACTTATAAATTTTTTCATTTATAAAAATGTTTAATTAATTTTTAATTTTAATTTATAAATTTTAAACTTTTTAATTTATAAATTTTATAATTTATAAAAATTATAAAAATAAAATCTATAAAAATCCTGAAAGTTTGGTCATACATGGACGCAGCTGCCCTTTGGTATTCTGGAGTAGAAGGCATCTTCTCTCTTGCTTTTCCTGCTTCTTCAGTGGTTCCCACTTCCAATTTTGACACATAGATGGAAGCTTCTGGAACTGGGGCAGGCCTTCTGGGTTATCTTACCCCTCTTCTCTTGTCCTCTCCCATTCACAGGATTTTGAGCCTACCCGTCTGTATGGTGAGGATTCCAGCTAATGAGATGTCCCTTACCATTGACAGGAAGGTTTCCAGCATCTTCTAGCAGGATGAGAATGTGAACATAGTTACTATTAATACACTTGAACTGGATGGATAGCTGTTACTGGTAATATGGCAGTCTAGGTTATCTCCGGATAAAAACAACTAAACATCATGGGTGACATATGAAACACATCCTAATTAAAGCATTGATATAAGAAAATAAGAATTCTCAGAAACGCAAAAAGGTCTTTAGGGCACTGCAGCCAGCTTTTGCTCTGAGGGCATTTGTCAGACTGAGTAACCTTGAACTTCAGTGTTCATAGCTCTGTGGAGTGCAAGGAAGAGATGACAAAGTCCAGGGCCCAGACAAAGTAAGAGATCTGATAGGAAAGCCTTCCCTTTGACAGGCTGAAACCCCGAAGAGGTTAACATCTTTATTATATGGGTCAACTAGAAATAAACACACCACCAAAAACAACCTGTCACAGACCAAAAGGTCTACAAGAATCCTGGTGCTGGATGGAATGGAGAGGATCTGAGAGGAACCACCATTCAAAATTTGAACTACAGACTGACCCTGAACTCTAACTACCTCAAGCTGATAATTTGGAGGAACCTTAGACTGGTCACACTCCATGGGCCTGGGAGCTGCAAAGTGCTTGAAAGTAACTTATCTCTTTCTAGGCCTCAAGGAATTCTCACAAATGAAACTCCAAGGAAAATAAACCTCCCATAGTCAAACAATAATGAACACATAAGGAAACAGAACTCCA
>NW_003852458.1:3447875-3448940 GCF_000181295.1 Otolemur garnettii | reverse complement strand
TTGCACATTTACTAAGCACATACAATGAACCAGTTTGCTTGACCTTAAACTGAACAAGGCACAATTCCTATGCACAAAAAGCTCTCAATTAAAGGGAGAAAGATCCAGAAAAACAAGCACAGAACACAGTGCCAAGCGCCCGTGGATACAGTTCCCTGGCTCTAGCACATTCCTCTTGAGTCGGAATTCTAATTCTTCTACAAACACATTTATTAATGCTAAAGATGGAGACGCTTTGTTGTAGCTTTAAAACTGTACATCAGATTAAATGGCAGCAAAAGGCAATAGAGTTAGTTTCAAATAGATTGAATCTATTTCAATTACATTTGAATTAGGCCCACTCGTTTGAGAGGATGGATAACCTTAGGTGAAAGAAACATCTATCTATACCAGACTCAGTGACATTTGGGGGCATCTTCCCTGGATGGAAACAAATAAAATGGTTTGTTTATGGCTTTATGACTATTCTAATCTCCCTCCTTGAACCAAAGTACAAAGTGCAAAGGGGAACAGAATGCATACCCTCATCTCCTCATTTGCTGTATTCTGAAGGTCTCTAATCAACTTACTCATCCTATGTTCCCTTCCTTTTTCTGTGCTTTTCCTCACGCTTCTGGATGTCATTCTCACATCTCCAGATGCTGTGGTTTGTTTTTTGCAGACTGCTGCCAGGCTAAGGACCAGTATATTGAACAGTTCAAAGATACTCTAGACACTTCTGTGGCCAAGTCAATTGCTGGATTTTTTGCAGAACCAATTCAAGTAAGTATATGAACCCTAAACAAAACTGAGCTGAATCTTCAACGATCACAGAGTTTTACTTCATGCATTCTAGACAATTCCATATTAATTAAGTACTCATTCATGTGCTCTCCAAATTCAATTTATTCTTTTAGTCTCCTTGAAAAAACAAAAGGCCCTGGTTTTCAGCCTACCTTTAGAAAACCCTTGCTTCCATTTCCACACTTAGAAGATAGATAGATGAAACTGTTGAATTCCTAAAATGTGAAGAAAAGGAAAGCCTGGCAATTTTCAGCTGCTTAACCCTCCCACTATCAGGGGAGT
>NW_003852458.1:3445776-3447617 GCF_000181295.1 Otolemur garnettii | reverse complement strand
GCATGCTGTTATGATAGGTCTTCTTGGTTTGGTCTTTTGCAGGGTGTGAATGGATTTGTCCAGTACCCAAAAGGGTTTCTAAAGGAAGCTTTCAAGCTGGTGCGAGAAAGGGGAGGCGTGTGCATCACAGATGAAGTGAGTGGCCATGAATGGTGCTGTTTAGTGCAAGGGAACAGGAAAGGCACAGACCTTCCATTGTACCCACAGGTAGTTAGACTCACCAGTGTCATAGCCCAACCAGGTTCATCGGCCACTGCTCAAGGGGAAGGCAATATACTGAGACAGCCGGTGTTACAGCAGAGAAGGAGTTTGGTATCACAGGTGCCATGTGAGATGGGAGAAAGTTCTCAAATCCATCTCCCCAAAAAGTTGACAGAGAGGGCTTTTAAAGATAGCTTGTCAGGCAGAAGATCAGGCAAGTGTGCCTGCTAATTGGCTGGATTCAGAGTGGAACCATAGGGGTGTAGAAATTGTCTTCTTTGCTGAATTGGTTCTTGAGGTTGGGATGGAGTGGTCACGATACCAGTTAAGTCAATTCCTCAGTATGGGCCACTGGTCTGTGGGGGTCAGCCATTCCACCAGAATGCAGGGCCTGGAAGATATCCCAAAGGCCAGGCTCAGGGTTCCCAAGGGCGATGTGATCCACGGGAGCAATGAAGAAAGCACAGACTCTTTTTTTTTTTTCTTTCTTTTTTTCTTGTTTTTGAGGCAGAGTCTCACTTTCTTGCCCCCAGGAGAGTTCTAGGCATCACAGCTCACAGCAACCTCAAACTTCTGGGCTCAAGTGATTCTCTTGCCCTAGCCTCCCGAGTAACTGAAACTACAGGCACCTGTCACAAGGCCCAGCTATTTTTCTTTTTAAAGATGGGGGTCTGTCTCTTGCTCAGGCTAGTCTCGAACTCATGACCACAAGCAATCCACCTTGGCCTCCAAGAGTGCCAAGCCACCTCTCCCGGGCTTAGCTCAGACTCTTTATGACGATCAGGTAGATGACTCCTGACTAGTGAGCAAATAGAGGAAAGCAAGCGAGGGAACGATGGCCGTATATAACAGATATATTTTTCCCCTACCACAGTTCCCACCTTGTGGCACTTTGTTAATTGTATAAAGAGCCTGTCAGTATGTTTCATACCTGTTCCAATCCTTTCGTATTTGCCTGAACAGTTTTCCACAGCTAAAAATTCCCCACAGGTGATGCTGGGCTGCCTCTCAGCAGAAATTTTGCAGTTTCTTCCTGCATAGCCAGGTCTCTGCTCGGCCCAGGGTTGCACTTGGTCTGCACAAGGCTTGGGCTGACCTCTTCCTGCCATGCCCATCCTCCCTTCCCCAGCCCGCCAGCAAACTAATCAGAGTCCTAACTGAGGAAAATCAGTCTGCTATTAAACAAGAAGAAAAGTATAGTCAGTCAGTTTAACATCAGCTACATCAGTGAAGAGGATGAACTTTGGCCTTGGAATCAGCAGACATTAAAGTTGCTACAGTCCAACTAATCAGGGGGAAGGTAGGATGAAGCCAAAGAAAAGATGAAAATCAGAATTTTCTAAAATATGTGGTTTTATGTCTTCCAAAAATGTAATTGGAAACTTTGTAATACAAGGTAACCTTAGGAAGGACTGTACAAATGACCGGGTAAAGATAAGAAGAGCTGGACCTTTCCGAGCATTTGCTGCGTGTGGTATTGTTTCTAATGCCTGGTGTGGATTAACTCAGTTACTACCTGCAATGATTCTATTGGGTCTGCCCCATTGCTATTATTTCCATTTTATAGATAAGTGATGTAAGTCCAAGATGGTTAAATCACCTAAGTCATGCAGTGAGTAGGGACAGATCCAGGACTCAAA
>NW_003852458.1:3443840-3445655 GCF_000181295.1 Otolemur garnettii | reverse complement strand
ATTCTTTTCTTTAAAATGGGGAATTTGGGCCAGGCACAGTAGTCCACGCCTGTAATCCTAGCATTCTGGGAGGCCGACACAGGTGAATTGCTTGAGCTCACGAGTTCAAGACCAGCCTGAGTAAGAGCAAGACCTTGTCTCTACCAAAAATAGAAAAACTGAAGCAAGAGGATTGCTTAGGCCCAAGAGTTGGAGATTGCTGTGAGTTATAACACCACGGCACACTACCCAGGGTGACAGTTTTAGACTCTGTCAAAAAGAAAAGAAAAGAAATGGGGAATTTGGAATCAAAGATAGAAAATTAGCTTCTGGGATCAAATTGGACAGGGGATGTATGCTGGTCTGGCATAGGCTAATTTTGAATTTGAAATTGGCTACATTTAAGCAGGGTATGCACACCCATGGTCCCGAACCCTGCTCGCTGTTGCCACCCAGCTTGCTTCTCTCCTTAATGTGTGCCCCTCATCCCAAAGATGTTTAAGTTTGTGAACTCTAGAACAATCCATGTCTGACCTACTCTGAAAGTCTATGACACTGATTCTTCCTAGGTGACTCAGCATGGGTTTCTTCCCTGTACGATTTCATTTATTGTCCAAGAAACCAATTTCACCATGTACACCATGTATTGATGGCACTTAGAGAGATGGAGTGAAAGTGAAAATGGGCAGGAAGACAAAAATAGACGAGTTTTCCATGAGTTCTTCTCACATTGTCTCACTTGGACAAATCAATGGGCTTGCCCAGAGGCCTAGAATTGGGAGACCCAGGATTCAAGCCCAGGTCTGTCCAACTCCCACGTCTAAGCCCTTCTCCTGGATGGTCACTGTCATGTAATCCTAACCCCTGGAATCTGCCCTTGCTGCAGCAGCCTAGAGAGAGTAGGGAAAAGGAGAAGGGAGTCTGAGAAGGGAGCCTGCTCTTCTAAGTGCATTCTAGAATCAGCTACAAGTGCCAGACCACACCCCCACCCTGCACCAGACTTACCTGTGGAAAGAGACAGACAGTGGAAGAGATTGAGGGCTAGGAGGAGATCAAGGAGCCTTCCCCAGACAGGCTCAGGCAGAGATGTGCTGGACAGTTTGTGTGGCTTTACTCAGGTAGACACGCCTGCTACTCCTTCACTCATTCCACAAACACTAAGTGTCTACATTGTATCCAGCACTCTGCTAGGTATTGTGGATAGAGAGAGGAATAGGACACATCCACTGTGATCAGAGCCCAACAGAAAGCTTCTGATGGCAACATGCCCAGAGTGTCTTGGAGAGAGCTCTCCTAGGATGGGGGGAAAGTTTTATAGACCAAAGTGATGATGAAGTCATGTTTCAAAGGACACAAGTTAGTGAGATGAAGAAGCTGGAAGAGGGTCCTCTAGACCAGTGGTTCTTAACCTGTGGGTCGTGACCCCTTTGTAACAATGAAGATACGTTGTGGTATTAGGAAGGTTGAGAATCACTGTTCTAGAGAGAGGGAATAGCAGGCACAAAAAGTAAAAAACCAAGGTCAACTTTCAGTCCCAATCACCACAATTTCTGGATCAGAGAAGTTCAATCCAAGTTCACTGGCTCAGCTGAACCAGTGAGAGCATTCCTGGAAAGAGTACCCACAGGAAGAGGACAACCGTCTATCTGGGCTGTGGCAAGTGCCCCAGTTCCATACAACCAGCAGCACCCTCTGTTTCATCAGGCTGGGGCAGATCCAGCCTCTCCACTTTGCCACAGTGCTGCCTCACACACAGGAGATGCTTATTAAAGATTGTTAAGCATAATGATCCCTTTCCCAGGCTTTATCTACAAGACCCTCACAGAACCCTAGCAC
>NW_003852458.1:3426857-3443765 GCF_000181295.1 Otolemur garnettii | reverse complement strand
GGATTTAAGAATCACCTGTAATCCTAGCACTCTGGGAGGCCAAGACGGGTGGATTGCTTGAGCTCAGGAGTTCAAGACCAGGTGGAGCAACAGCGAAACCCCGTTTCTAAACATAGCTGGGTGTTGTGGCAGAGGCCTATAGTCCCAGCTACTCAGGAGGTTGAGGCAAGAGGATGAGTTGAACCCAAGAGTTTGAGGCTGCTGTGAGCTATGACACCACAGCAATTTACTGAGGGTGACAAAGTCAGACTCTGTCTCAAAAGAAAAAAAAAGAACCAAATCTAGAATCACACAAAGCAGGTAAATAGCTTTTGGTGCCTAAAAGCTCAGGCTCTGATTAAATGCTTTCTGCATGGCCTTACAGGATGGTGGGAATGGTGGCTGATGATGGTGACATGGAGAAGGAGGGAAAGAGGAAGAAGAGGAGGGCAGAGAGGAAAGCAGAGAAAACACAGCAGTTCTTGAAGGTTTTCAATGGTTTTGAATTTTCTTTCATCAGGTGCAGACAGGATTTGGAAGGCTGGGTTCTCATTTCTGGGGCTTCCAGACCCATGATGTCCTGCCTGACATTGTCACCATGGCTAAAGGGATCGGGAATGGCTTTCCCATGGCAGCAGTCGTAACCACTCCAGGTAGGACTAATGGGCAGTTAGGGTTTGTTTCTGGGCCTCCTGCATTGGCAGTGGCACAAAACCCATGCAGTAGAGCTTGTATGAGTTGGAGACAGTGATGGGAACTACACAGTTGTTCCCCAAGCTAATGAAAGAGAGAAACACTCTGTCAGCCAGCTTGTGGGACAGACTGAAGAAAGCCAGTCCTTTCTGATCTTGCTATGGGGCAGACTAATCCTCTCATCCCGGCAGTGAAATGCAGAGTCCCACTGTCCTGATGAGATATATGCAAACAGGTCACAAAACTAACCCTAAATCTTCCAAAGGAATCATATGCTTGAAAAAGACTTGCTTGGGCCTGCCGCACCAATAAGCTATGAATTCAAGGCCCACAATGAAAGACTTCTCATCAACAAAATAGTCAAATACAGTAAAATCTCACCAATCCAGAACATTCTATGAAATGAACACTAGAATTAACTATATTTTCCATTTTAGTGAGGTTTGACAGAAAGTAATGTTTTATGAGCCATCTTTTTTTTTTTAAAACCCTAAAATTATTTTGTTTTTTCCTCCAATATTAAGCATACCACAGAGGTCTGATTAAGTACCCCATAGACAGGTGCAAAAGGAATAAAGGTACTAAAGTGGTGAAGAGTAAACTATAATAAACTGGCCATATGCTGACCCCAGGACAATCCAGGACTTACATACCCTGAGATTGTTTTCTTGACATTTCCTTTTTAGTCAGGAGGGAATAGAACTCAGGAAAAAAAAGCTTAGCTGAGTGAAGATTCCACATAAACCTTCATAAATCAAATTTTAAGGTATTTTCCAAATTCATACAACACATTAAATTTTTTTTTACTCAGTTTTTTGAGCAAAAATCCCACAGGAAACACATTAAAGATTTTGTTATGAAACTTCTCATCAGGTAAATAAGCTATTTTTCCTTACGCATGGTACCAGTCATCTCAGTATGACAAAACAAGATAGCACAGACTGGGGGCCCTAAACAACAGATATTCATTTTCTCACAGTTCTGGAGACTGGAAATCTGAGATTAAGGAGCCAGTAGAGTTGGTTCCTGGTGAAACGTCTCTTGCTGGCTTGTAGATGGCCACCTTCTTGCTGTGGCCTTTCCTTTGTGTGCAAAAGGAGAAGAAGGGAAGAGAAGGAGAAGGGAGATGGAGGGGGAGGAAGGGAGGGCTGTGACATCACTTCCTCTTCTTATAAGGACACCAGGCATGTTGGATTAGGGCCCCACCCTTATGCCCTCATTTAACCTTAATTACCTCCTTAAAAGGCAACATCTCCAAACACAGTCACATTCAGGGTTAGGATTTCAACAATTTTGAGGAGACAGTTCAGTCCATAACATCCACTGTTAGGAGTGAAGAATTAATTGGATATGATGTCATTTACAACTTGTGAGTGACTGTGATCCAAATGGTGTGAGGAGAGATTCTGGACAGGAATGTGTCACTCTTCACCCACCTGGATTTTTCTCCTCCTAGAGATTGCCAAGTCTTTGGCTAACTGCCTGCTTCACTTCACCACCTTTGGAGGGAGCCCCATGGCCTGTGCCATTGGATCTGCAGTGCTTGAGGTTCGTTCCAGCAGCCTGATTAACATCACTCATTTCCCAATATGACTATTCCAGAACCACACCCAAATTAGCAGAACACTATCACATTGCTTCATTAAAGTAGAAAAATGATTAGCAATGCATCAATTTAACTTAGGTCTCTAGTTATTATTCTGACTTCCCTCTTTTGTAAGATCTACCCTGAGTACCTGAAGTATTAGATAAACAATAACATATAATAAACGTCACATTATATGGGAAAATCAAGAATTCCCCTAGCCAGATGGTAGCACTGGCTTTGTTATCTGGATAGTTTTTATGGGTATTTACTAATTACTATCTTTGTCTTTGGTTTAATTTTGGCCCCATCATGGATATTTTTTCTTCCTTCTTTATGTTGTACTGTTAGAAATTGAATGACTAAGAAGAGACTGAGTTCTATGTGCTTACAACAAGGTAATTCTGCTATATGAGCAAATGTTCAACCCAACTCCATTGATTTAGCCTGAGGTCTCATCTGCTGAAAAGATTTTTTTTTTTTTACATGTTCTTGCTAATGTGAGTAACAGCACCTGCTTAGATAAGTCTAACATATTTCTCAAAGAATGTCCCGGGCATTAATAGCTGTGTTTGGTTGTGTCAAGGAAAACTTGGTGGCAGGGGGCCCAGTTTAGCAGGAGTCATTCTGGGGTGTCTTCTTTTATACTTGCTAATATGTGAACCATGAACATGATTTATCTAGTCAAAAAAAAGAGTATTTTTAAATAAAGATAAATACATAAAAGCTGCCCTTGCTAATTAGTGATCTCCAAATGTGAGCAAACTAGGAGATAAGAAAGTGTGGGTGGGAATGTGTCATTTATTTCATTTTCTAGATATTGCCAACTTTTTCTTTAAAGTACTGTGTCACCTCGACCAATTTAGAAAGTAGAGAAGATTTAGGTGAATAAATAGGTCTTAAACACATCAAAGTATGCCTGGGTTCATGCTATTATTATCAGCTAAGTATAAATATAGTGTATTTCTTGTGTCTTGTCAAGATCCTGTGGCTCAAAGAAGTAGGGCGTTGGCCCCATATACGGGAGGTGGTGGGTTCAACTTGGCCCCAGCCCAAAACTACAAAAAAATAAAAGAAAGAAAGAAAAAGAATCACACATGTCTGTTGTGTAACAAACTTAGACGA
The DNA here is from genome assembly GCF_000181295.1 of Otolemur garnettii. Lineage (NCBI taxonomy): Eukaryota > Metazoa > Chordata > Mammalia > Primates > Galagidae > Otolemur > Otolemur garnettii. The sequence goes on along the minus strand of NW_003852458.1, from coordinate 3,440,383 downwards.
AAATCCTTTTGTCTTTAGATTTGGGGGCTCTGGGCTCAGCTAAAGAGGCCAGGGCCTCAAATTGGGGTGCTTGGATTATAACAGCCTGTGTCTTGGCCTAGGGCTACTGGAAAAAGGTCACCATCCTTTAACAGGGAATGCACCTGTGATATTTCATTCCTCAGAGTATTCATCTTATTCACCACTGCATCCCAGTTCTCAGCAAAACCTGGCAATAATGGCCTCAGTAGTATGAGATCTATGTTGCCAGCCACAGGGAGACACACTTTTTATTCTTTCCTAAATTCTTCCCCACCCTGACAATGAGGAAGTTGGGGGGCTGGAAATCTACTGGGACCTTTCTTCCCCTTATAATGAATCTTTTTGTAGTCCATGGTGTGGTACACTAGACTTTATTCTGGGTTTCATTTGGTTAAGTCACTATAAATAAGGTCATGTACAATTACCTCCCTGTGCTTGTCAGTCGTCTGAGAACTTTTGCTATGTGAGGTCATGTGCAACTTTCTATCAACAGGTGATCAAAGAAGAAAATCTACAGAAAAACAGTCAAGAAGTTGGCACCTACATGTTACTGAAGTTTGCTAAACTGCGAGATGAGTTTGAAATTGTGGGAGACATCCGAGGCAAAGGCCTCATGATAGGAATAGAAATGGTGCAGGACAAGGTAAGTTCTGATCAGCTGCTGTCTCTGCAGCGTGGATGAAAATAGGAAGCAGCAGCTGAAATCTCACTGTATTCATTCTCAGGGAGGGAGCGCACACAGCCACCAAGATTCCGCAAAGCCCTTTTAGAGATGAGTAGAGTGTTTGGGTATGACCAAAATGCTGGCAGATTGTCAAGAATTCTAAAAGGGTGAGGGAGAGCATTTGAAAAGGGGAACTGACATATTCTTACCAGACAGGCAAACAACTTAGACAATGATGATATACTTAGAAATATGGGGAAGGGAGAAAAATTATTGGGGACAGATGAGTGGAAGTAAGGAAGAATGGCCAGGAGACAATTGTGGTGACAATTTGGAGTGAGGACGTTGAAGATAACTTACATTTTATATTTGTTTGCATGCTTGCTTGCGAGTGGATTTCAATCTCCCAAGTAACCAGGGAGGAATATGGCCCACTGAGACCTCAAACTTTCACCATGGTGACCACTGAACTTAGCATTTTCTCCAAACTCGGGGTTCCTCCCAAGGTCGTGGTTTCTGTTTCTCACCCTTCACCATTCTCTCAGATGTCCAGAACCACACAGTAATCTACGACTCCTCCTCTTCTCCTATGTCTAATGGCTAGTCTTATTGATCCCTTCTCTGCCATGTCTACAAATCCTTCCCTTTGTTTCTGCGGCTGCTTAGTCCATTTAGGCTGCTACAACAAAGCTCTAGACTGGGCATTGTACAAACCATGGAAATGTATTTCTCACAGTTCTGGAGGCTGGGCAGTGCAAGACCATGGGCAGATTGGTCTGGTGAGGGCCCACTTCCTGGTCCCTAGATCATGCCTTCTTGCTGTATCCTCACAAGGAGAAAGGGGCAAGGGAGTTCTTGGAACATTTTATAAGGGCCCCAATCTCACTCATGTGGTCCCCACTTTCATGACCTAATCACTTCCCGTAGGCCCGCCTCCATTTCTATCATGTTAAGCGTTAGGTTTCAACAGTTGAATTTTGGAGCTAGGGGAACACATACATTCTGTGGCATTCACCCTGTTGTTGACTCAGTTTTTATGTGTTAATATCTTATTTTCCCAAATAAATTGAATAACTTTAAGGCTAGGAAACATAAATGTAGTAAATGTTTCATGTTTGTTGATTGATTTCGGGTACCTGCACATTCATGTAATTATAACAGTCCAGAACTTTGCTATAATGCTCTTCAGCATAGCCTGAGATAAATACTCCCACACTCTGTTGGTTAGAAACTGTAGACCTTTGGACAGAAATTTGTCTGAATTTACCAAAAGTTTAAAAGTCTATACATTTTGAACTGGCTATTCCATTTTAGAATGTGTCCTAAAGTAATATTCATAAAAGTGAGTGAAGATACATAATATGTGCATTTAATAGGCGTGTTTGTAGCATTGTTTATAATCATGAGAAATTGGAAACAACCTAAATGCCTAACAGTTCGAGACTGAACAAATTACCACAATAAAATACTAGATAGCCTTAAGAAGAGTAAGTCCAAATACCGTGCTTCCCCGAAAATAAGACCTACCCCCAAAATAAGCCCTAGCAGGATTTCTATGCATTTGTTAAATATAAGCCCCACCCTGATAATAAGACCTAGTGATGGGCATGGCTATGCATCATATCTGCATAGCCATACCATGCATTTGGGTGCAGAGCGGTAAGAAAGACTGGAATACCTTTTATCTGCCATAGCTCCTTTCTCTGAGCCGTTGGCACTTGCGCGGGTGGTAACCATGGACACAGGCATCCTATTGCGCACGTGTGAAGGGCTAGGGGAAAGGAGTTCACACATCACTAGCGCCAGCCCCACCAACAAGGTCAGCTTCCCCAGTCAGGTTCCAGAAGAAGATGACTTAATTGTATTTGAATAAATGTAAATTGTATTATACTTAATAAAAATAAGACATCCCCTGAAAATAAGCCCTACTGTATCTTCTTGAGAAAAAATAAATATAAGACAGTGTCTGATTTTCAGGGAAACATGGTATATTGACATGGAATGATGTCCAAAATATTATTAAAAGAAATTGTAGAACATTACAAAAATGACTGTTTTTAAACCATGCATATAGATGTATTTGCATGTATAGAAAAAGTGTCTGGTTCATATCAAATTGTCTGTAGAAGGTGTCCCCAGGAGGAGGATGGGGGGAGGGACATTTTCTGTTTTTACTTTATGTACTTCTGTGTCATCTGAATATTTTTTTCTGATAATATTATTATCAGAACTATTATTTGAACTATTGTTGTAACTTTTAAAAGGCAAAAACCCAAAAAGACAAACACAAACTACGTTATACACCCAACTAAAAGTCTAATTACCAACATGCCCACTTGCTCATCAAGCACTCGGGACACAGGGCTGGGCGCAGGTCTTTGCAGGCTGTCCTATGGCTTTGACTCATTAGAGTATCTGACTCTGCTTTCCCTGGGGAATTAATACATAATGTTCCATTAGTCAACAGCAGTCAAGGCCAGGTGGGGATAAACTAGGCAAGAGAGCAAGAAGGGTGCTGGCCCAGGCCAAAGTTGGTGTGAGGACAAACAAACTCCACCTGTCCAGAACTATCTTGTTGGGGAAGTCCTCCACCAACCCAACTTCCCCCCAGGAAACCTTTCCAGGAACCCTGGCCATTTCGGACCTCTGTTCCCTCAAATCATATTTAACTTCTCTCCAGTGCTCAGAGTTCAGTCCTAAATTATATTCCTCTCTGATAGATGAGAACCCTGGGGCAAGGAGGTGTGTGTGATGGCATTTGGGGGCCAGTGAGAAGAACCTAGTCTTTCCCCTCTTCCAGGTCCTCTGCGATCCAGTATTCCGAAAGTCAAAACGTGATTGCCTTATCGTAAAGCTTTAAGACAGGCAATAGTGCACACATCCCTGAAAGGTCCAATCTTACTCTGTTCTCAGATGCTGACACTTTACAGGAAATGAAGGATTTGGGCAAAGAGTTGGGTTAGGAGTAGGTGGGGAGAAGGAAATGGGTAGCAAAGTCCGGAGGGAGGTGAGTAAAAAGCCATGAGGGCAATAATGCCACTGGGCACACTGCAGGGAAGTCCTCTGTGCAACTTCCAAACCATTTCCTGGACTTGTAATCAGCTCTTTTCATGGGAAGAACAAAGTCAGGTTAAGGAGAATTTCCACATAAACAAAATAGACTCTAGATTCATCTATTAAGGAACCAAACTTCCAAGGCACCCATAAGCAAAGCCGCATGAAACTTCATTTTGTCTTTGGGGACTGATTTGGATGAATTGGGATAAAAACAAATATTTTTAATAACACCTTTCAAAAATCTAGCCCAGTAATTAACAGTTTTATGTAAGCTGGCAGAGAGAGGGAGAAGAGATAAAAGAAGGGCATTCATTACTTGAGTTTTTGTTTTTTCTTTTTCCTCTTAGAAATAATGCCTTTAGTCATCCAAATACCAAATAGAAAACATTTTTAAAATGTATTTACAGGTGAGCCGCCAGCCCCTTCCTTGTGAAGAAGTAAATCAAATACATGAGGACTGCAAACACATGGGGCTCCTAGTTGGCAGAGGTGGTATCTTTTCTCAGGTAAGAGGAAGGCTGATCTTTACGCATCTCTTTAGGTAGGCGTTTACCAGACGTCCCAGAGCTGGTGGCTTTTCCTGGCGACTGTGCTAGAGGGCGCAGCCGCACATCCTCCAGGGATGATGCCCAGGCATGTTCAAAAGAAAAAGGGCAGTGGAGCCCTCTGGCCACTGGGGGCCGCTGTGGTAAATGGTTTGTTTATCGCGACTCCGGGGAAAAGCTTGGAAGCACAAACAAGAGGTAGGGCCAAAGGACAGAGTCACAGCGGTCGTGCAATAAATAACCTGCCTCGTGCATTAGCTCTAATCCCTGATAAAGAGCGGTAATCCTAACCTCTCTTAGCTCAGCCCCGGGCTCTGACTTTGGGACCTTGCTTAACAGTGGTCCCTACGGCAGGGAGCAACCTAATAGCGCTCGCAGGCCCAAGTGACGCCAGCCAGAAAGGCGGGGGGCCACCCTGGGCATGGTCCCAAGTGCAGAACTCAAAATCAGCAGCTGCCAGCGTCCTTCGCTCTCAGGCAGGGAGGTGCAGCCTGAAATCCCTGCACGCTCCTGGAAAAGCCACTCCCACCAGCATAGCCGGGACCTGGGTCTCGCTGTGCACTGCGGGCGGGCGGGATGCTCCTTCTGCGAGTAGAGCCCTCTGCTCCCAGGTCCGGGGCAGAGATTTGAAGTGAAAGTAACTTCTGCTCCTTCCTAATTTATTCTAGTCCTTAATCATCTTTCTTTCCCGTTTTAAACATTCCTCATGCCTCCCGACTTCCCAGCCCCATTCCTGTGTCTCACAATTTCACTGAGCACCTCATACTTCTCGGACAAAATTGAAGCTACCAGGCCAGATCTGTATACAAACTCACCTGTCTTCACACCTGTTACCTCCCATGTAAGTCCCTGCAGGCTGCTCTAACAAAATACTATGAGCTGGGTGGCGTATATGCAACAGAAGTTTATTTCTCACAGCTCTGAAAGTTGGGAAGTCCAAGATCAAGGCACCAGCTGAGTCAGTGTCTGGTGAGGGCTCACTTCCTAGACAGCCATCTTCCTGCTGTGACATCACATGGCAGAAGGGACAAGAGACCTCACTAATCTCCTCATGATCTAATCACCTACCAAAGGCCCCGTTTTACCTTACCATGACCATGGGGGTTAGAATTTCAACATATGGATTTTGGGAGGACACAAACATTCAGGCCATAGCACTTGCTTTCCTGCAGGTCCCCAGAATGAGGCCTACCTTCCATTCAATCCAGATCTCCCACCTGTGCCCTTGTCCCTCCACCTTCATCCAAGGAGACACCCCCATGCTTTCTTGCACCTTCAACATTTCCTCAACTTCCCCTTAGCCTTAAACAAACAAACTTAAAGTTCTCCCAGCCTGCCCCAAACGAACCAAACAAAACCAGAATGAGCACTTTTGTCAGGACCTGGCAATCAATATTTTTCTGGGCAAATCAGACAGCATAAGTTAATGATTAGGAATCCTGGGCCAGATATAGTGACTCATGTCTGTAATCCTAGCACTTTGGGAGGGCAAGGTGGGAGGATCACATGAGACCAGGAGTTTGAGACCAACCCTGAGCAACACAGAGTGACCTGCATCTCTACAAAAAATAGAAAAATCAGCCAGGTGTGGTAGTATACATCTGTAGTCCCAGATACTCAGGAGACTAAAGCAGGAGGATAGTTTGAGCCCTGGAGTTTGAGGCTGCAATGAGCTGTGGTCTTGCCACTGCACTCTAGCCTGAGAGATCCTGTCTCAAAGAAAGAAAAGAAAAGAGAATCTTAAAGCATGCATACAACTTATAAAGACTTACAAATATTACAAATAATTGTTTACTTGCCTAGCTATTCCTTTGTTACTTGGCAAAGATTGATTATGTGCTAAGCAGTGAGTGGGAACTGAAACTATAATGATAAATAAGATCTGGTCCCTCCCTTTATGGAGGTTGTGGAACAAAAAGACACATAACATCAGGTTACAATCCAGTGGAGTAAGCTCATCTAGAAATATAAAAAAGGGCATTCATTATAGGAGGAGAGAGCTAGAAAGAGGAAGGAGAAGACGACCAGAAGGGCTGGTCTAGGGGTCCCTACCATGAGAAGAACAGTGATGGAAGGGGACATGGAAATATGGTGAAGTGCAGAGAGCTGAGGACGTGAGCCATGCACAGCGGCACAGCTGCCCAAAGGCTGTGGCCGTGACTGGGGAGAAGAACAGTCCTCCCTACTTGTCAGGCACCGTTTCCAACACTTTGCATGTGTTGACTCATGCAGTGCTCTCAATAAGTCTATGAACTAAATACTACTATTATCCTTATTTTATAGTAATGAGAGAAACAGAGGCACTGAGAGGTTACAGAACCTCTAGCAGAACCAGAATCCAAACTCAGACAGTATGATTTCTGAATCTGTCCTCGAGGAGGGTAAATCCAAGGGGACAAGACTGGAGACAGGGAGCCTGGGTGAAGGCTGAGATGCTGTATGAAGTTGAGCAGTGGCAGTAAGAATAAAAGAGACCTTATGAGGACAATCCTGGAAGTAAATTCCACAAAACTTGCACATGAAGAATAACAGGGCATCAAAGATGAAACTCTCATGTCTACTTGGCTTAGGGAGGGCAAAAATGAGTTCAGCTTTGTTCGAGCATCCCATTTGGGGAATTTATGAACATCAGTTTATCTACAGATGCTCCTTGACTTACGGGGTTACATCCTGATAAACCCATCCTAAGTTGACAATATCCTAAGTCAAAAATGCACTTAATACACCCAATCTACCAAACATTAGAGCTTCCCTAGCGTGTCTTAAACATGCTCAGAACACAGACGTTAGATGACAATTCAAAAAACCTTTTAACAAAAGTACTATTTTTATAATAAAGTGTTAAATATCTCATGTCATTTACTGAATTTTGTACAAAAGTGAAAAACAGAATAGTTGCATTGCTATTCAACACATAGTTTCTACTGAATGTGTATCACTTTCCCACATCATAAAGTCAAAAAAATCTTAAGCCAAGAACTATCTGCATGAGTCTGTAGCTCAAAGGACAGGATTAAGGTGAACATGACAATGTGGGGTGCATCAGCAGATAAGTGGTGAGATGAGAAGATCTCCTGGGACTCTCCCATCTGGATGAGAATCTAGAGATGAGGTGAGGATAGAAACTGGCATAACACCTACACCCACAGGGCAGGAGGAGGAAATGGTGCCCCGGTGGAGACAGGGCAGACAGGTATCAGTGGAATAAGAAGAGTGTGGAGTCATGGAAGCAAGAGAGTGGAGACATTCAGAAGAGGAAAGGTCTAAGTTGTTGTCAAGTGCAGAAGAGAAGGCCAGGAAGGATGGGGGCTGAAAGATGCCCAGTGGATTCCACCCTTCGCAGGTAACTTGTCTAAAGTGGTGTTAGGAGCTGGCACAGGCAGAAACCCGACTACCATGGGTTGAGATGTGAATAGGGGGAGGTTGGAGTGAGAAATAAGCTAATGAGCATCCGTCTTTAATAAGTGTGGCTACAAACAGGAGGGTGAGCAGCATTTGTGTGGTAGCTCGAGGGACCCAGGGGATCCACACAGATTTGTATTTGATGTGGCTTGGCTTGGGGTTATGAGAGCCACAAGCCTGCCTGTCTAAAGGCTGAGGGGAAGTTGAAGAGAAGCTAATGACCCAAAAGAACATCGGAGTATCCAGGGTCATTGTCACTGGTGGACAGTTAGGAGTTAAGCAGTAAAGACATCTCATTTTCCAAGGCTTCAGGAAAGGATATAAAAATGGATGTGAGAGCAAACAAGTTTATAGAAAGATTTTGCCTGACACCTTCAATTTTGTCTGAGATGGATGAGCCATGGTTTTCTATCAAATAAAGTGAGAGGCGTAGGAGTTGAGCAAGGAAATTGAGAAGAATGATAAAGGCTTAGAAAGACAAAGGAAGCTGACAGAGGACAGGAAAACTGGGGGGACCGACAGAAGTTGGAGACCCTGAATATCTAGTCGTGTCAGCCAGCCCAGCTGTGTAATTTTCTCTAATGCTTCTCAGCCATCTAGATTGGAACAAAGCTGATCAATAACAGCACTGGTCGGCTCTGGGTCTTGCACTGGGGGCAGCAGCAGAAGGGTGGAAATGCAACTTAAATGAGGGGGCAGGTAAGAGAATAGTTCCGTCAACTATGTGTTTCATGTTGGGTAGAAAAAGGAGAAAGAGACCTGATTGAACAATAGACCTGGAGACAATGGAGGAACGAGGAGAGGGAAGTTTTCATGAAGAAGATATAGTGGGAATCAGAAATTGGGTTATTCTTGGTAAAGAGGAATGCCTTGGTCTGTTTGGAGGGCTAGAAAGGAATGCCTGAGGCTGGGTAGTTTATAAAGAAAAGAGGTTTACTTGACTCACGATTCTACAGCCTGTACAGAAAACATGGCGCTGTTTTCTGCTTCTGGTGAGGGCTGCAGCTGTGCTCACTCGTGGCAGAAGGAAATGGGGAGCTGGCATGTGCAGAGATTGCATGGCAAGAGAGCAAAGCAAGAAATAAGGGTGTGGCTTGTGCCAGGTTCTTATTAATACCCAGCTCTGTGGAGCTAATAGAGTGAGAACTCATGTGTTGCCACAAGCACTGCACTGACCATTCCCAAGGGAGCTGCGCCCACAAACCAAATGCCTCCAATTAGGCCCCACCTCCAACACTGGGGGTCAACTTTCGACATGAGGTTTGGATAGTCAGATATCCAAACGAGAGCAAGGAGGCTCTGGGTATTCACAGATGAGCGTGGCAATCAGGAAAGTGAGAAGCGAGTTTGTTGGGTTGTACACACAGACATCAAGGTCACCCTGGGTGATGGCAGAAATAGTACCAAGGGCTTGTGACCACAGTGAAAATGGTAGAAAAAACAGGAGGTAAACAGATGACAGGAAGGAAAGGCGCAGAGCTCGATGGTACAAGGACTTGTCCGGAAACTAAACGATGCCTGGCCTGGATACAGCACTGGGCCATTAAAGGAATCTAAGAAACGTCATTCAGCAAGGTAGGGGACTCAGTGTAATGCATTTCCTCCAAGTCGTAGTTGATTCCCTCGTGATTCATTGCTCTCTGTTCCTTTGTCTCCTCAGACATTTCGCGTTGCTCCCCCAATGTGTATCACTAAACCAGAAGTTGATTTTGCAGTGGAAGTCTTTCGTTCTGCCTTAATCCAGCACATGGAGAGAAGAGCGAAGTAAAATGTTTCGAAATAAAAAAGCTCAAGCCTCAAGAACTTGCTGCTTATGTTCAAGAGTGAGTTCGAGGAATGTCAGTACCACTGGTATTTGGAGAAAACCTAAACCTAGCTCTCCGTAGTAATTCTGGAAGAAATGGTTGACTACCTACTAAACATATATGTTAACCGAGCCTCTACTATCTGAAGAACTTCATCCTTCAGGGACAAGATCTCTATCCCCAGCTCAGGAGCTAAATCCTAACTAGTTTAGATTAGTTATGGAAATTCGATTCTTGTTTGCAAGGATTGGTTGGGGTATGAGCATGTGACATGTTTTTGTCTAGTAAATACTAAAGGAACATGTTTTGGTTGAAGTGTCTTCAGAGAAAGGTTTCTTCACCCTTTACTCTTCAAGAAGACGTCTCTTCTTGCACTGAAAATATATGTCATGATGACCTTCCTGGAACCATGTCAGCCAACTTGGCGCCAGGAGGACAAAGCCTATTTGCTGTGGTTGGAGGATGGATGGAAGCTAAGGGCTAAGTGAAGTCAGTGAACCACTGTCTCAAGCAACCCTGGAGCTACTACCTCAGGGGTCTTATTACATGAGATGATAAATTCACTGTATTGCATAAGCCTTTTTGGATTTTCATTATTGCAGCCAAAAAGCATCCTGAGAAATGATGTAGAAAAGATGCCAAAGAGACAACTGTCCCTGTCTCCTTTAGTTCCCTCAAAACGAAAGAAGCCTTCTTCAGAGCCTTCTTTTCTTCTTCATTTCTACGCCATCACCCCATCCTGATCTAAACCCTCATTACTCCTATCACAATAGTCTTCAAGACTGGAATTTCCCAAACTTTAATCATTAGAAAACACATTCACAGATATTTCCCCATAGGAGTGTACCACTTGTCTTAGAAGTGAAAATATTTTTCCTTAATTTGACTTTTTTCCTTAGATGCCTTTAAGAGTAAACTTTCTGAAATTGCATAAATGAGAAATCAGCACATTGCAAGTAGTGGGTACCGTAGAAAGTTACTAGAAAAACGGTGAGGCAAGGTGATCCAGTGCTGGGGAGATACAGGCTTGTGTGCAAATGCTCTCAGCGTGAGGCCTGTTCTTCCTTTGTTCTAAAAGGCGACTAGAGTATTTGATGGGTGTTACAAACACAGGCAAAGGAGGACTTTCTCCTAAACACAAATAAAGTAGGGTCAGGAGAACTGAAAGGAAAAAAGCTTTTTGGGCATGCCACGCATGCTTCGTTAGGGTAACTTGTTTCTTCACTGGGTCAGAAAATTTGGTATGCTTAAAGCAAAGGCACGTGTGCCGGGAGGATGCAAGGTGGCCTCCATCTGAGCACTAGAGCCTGTGGCTGGGTGTGTATTTAAATCTGTGTCCCAGTTTGAAGCCATGTCCTAATTGTCTACCCCCCTGAGGTGTCTGTTGCACTAACACATCCTACACCTCGCTGCCAGATTTGTTTCCATCAGGCATTGGCTTTAACACAGCATTCCCTAGCGCCGACTCCTCCAGGTAGCTCCCCACTGTACCCTGGCCACGGTCAAAGCCTTTAACAATGAGCTCAGTGCCCATCCAAATAGAGCAAACACTTCATAAATGTTCTCTTTGGGCACAGTGGAAACACCATCAGATCAAAAGTCAAATCACCTTATCCCTCAACTCAGTTCTTCCTCTTATTTGCTGTAAATGAACTTGGGCCAGACTTTTCACTTTTTTGTGATCTCACTTTATGCCCAGAAGTATCAATACTTCCCCTTCCTAGATTCTAAAGTTGTCTGGGAAATCATGTGAGCCAATGGATGTAAAGTGCTTTGCAATCTAATAACCTAAACAAATAAAAGTTGTTCCCCTTTAAGTTACATTCCTCTTCTTTCCTTCACTACAAAACCTTTCCCAAGAGCAGTTTTTGAGCTCTGCTTATATCTCTGTGCCTCCCATCCAAGCCCAACCACTGGCATCTCATTCTTGTCACTCCTTCTTTGGAAACTGCCTTCTCAAAAGGCCTCTGGTGACTTCCCTATTCTGTCCCAGGCTGTCTCTTCCACCATCTACTCTCTCACTGTACTTTATCTGAATCTTACCTGTCTTGACTAAGCTGATGACTTCCAAATATTCATGTTTAGCCCCAACCTTTCTTCAAAACTCCAAACCTCAAATCCTAGCTCTGTGAACACTTTCATTTGGATGTCACAAGAATACCTCAAATTCCACATATTTAACACACAAACCCGCTAAATATCTGTCCTCTAATGAATCCCTTCTACGGGAACGGCACTTTTCATCTCAGGTTCACACACTACTAGGCATTTCAGCAACAAAATTCCAAAGGGTAGGCAGGTCCTAGGTCTCACATCTTGACTAGGAAGGCTGCTGCATGGCTCTACCCAAATTGTGGTCAGGATAAACCACAACTCTTTCTTGAAGAATATTTGGGAATTGAAAGTGAGCAAGCCATCAGGGACACAAGAGCATGAAAAGCAAAACTGGCGGCCTTTGGATGTGCATGGCTGTCCATCCCTCTCACTGGCTCATGAGCGCGAGGGATTTCTCCTCTCCCCATTTGGAGTCGTAGGCAGGGGTTTATCACCCCCATTTCTCTCCCTTCCATTTTCTGCTCTGCCCACAGGAGGTGGGATGGGAGCCAGCTTACATAAGGCAGGAGCCCACATTCTTGCCAAGCTCTTTTTTATTTCCCTTCTTGTTAAAACTGTCTAAAGTGAAGATAATGAACACTCAAGTAAACTTTTTCCCCATAAGGAACATGTTGACAGTTAATCATGTGATTAGAATATAGCATTAAAATGTTGGCAACTGTTTAAAAACACTTGAAATGCCAATTCTCTCAGGAGGGAGTAATAAAAAAAAAAAAACCAACCATCACACCAAACTTTGGTTATACCATTAACAATAATTATTATTGTAACATAACACCTGTAAATTAGCAATACAGTAATAAGCTATTTTCCCTTTTGTATTGTAAAGCTCCACCTTGTATGTCAATGTAGCTTCTAACTTTCCCGTAATTCCAGCAAATCTCAAGAATTATCTCTAAACTATAGGAGGACTTAAAGTCTTCTTCCACCTTTAAGTCGCATTTAAATCTCACTTTCCCTGCAAAAAACAACAAAGGAATAACACACAGATGTCCTCAAACTACAGCCCACGGGCCACATGCAGCCTACCTAGGACATTTATTCCTCCCGCCGGGTGCTTTTGCCGCTGCTGCCTGTCCTGCTTAGCAGCCGACTCATTCTGGGGCCCACAGTCCAGCCCTCCAACAGTCTGAGGGACAGTGAACTGGCCCCCTGTTTAAAAAGTTTAAGGACCCCTGCTGGCAACTTTTGCCACTTCATCATTGGTATGGATACCAGTGCATCATCGTCACCACTTGGAAGGGATGTTGAAAGGCTGTTGGGCCCTGCATCAGTCTTGACCTTGGTTAACTAAAGTTGGGGGTTCACTTCCAGCTGAGACACAGTAAAAGTGACACAGTTTTGCCCCATTAGAAATACTAGTCATAGAATCAACACCCCAGAGTTAATAAAAACCAAAGGTCCACTGAATAAGTAAGAGTGAAGTCACAGAAACAAAAGCTTAGCTCTATCGATCCTTTTTGGTTCAGTGGAGACGACGCAGGTAAACCTGGATTGGATTGGTGGCAGAAGGAGGGAGCGTTTGATAGCTGTGAAGGCGGTACAAGAGCAATCCCCAGGGACGAACAGTCACAAAAGAAATTGCAAGAACAGGGTCCTGAGAGGCATTGCAGACAGCAACTAGTGAAAAGGGGGACTCTGAATTGTGGGTAACAGCTCCATGCCTTGGCAGGATGTACATACAGCTGTACAAAAGTATTTTCTTTTTTTATATGCTCATTCTATACATTTTTTGACTTTTTAAATTAATTTTTTTTTACTTTTTAAACTTTTCTGTTTAGAATTTTTAAACAGTAAATTTTTTTTAACTTTTTAAACTTTTCTGTTCAAAACTAAGACACGAACACACACACTAGCCTAGGTCCTGATCCTATCACCGTCTTCCATCTCTATCTCTCATCCCACTGGAAGGTCCCC
>NW_003852458.1:3404611-3426178 GCF_000181295.1 Otolemur garnettii | reverse complement strand
CGAATGATGGCATCTGGCCTTTCTCCCAGTGCTTAACTATTTCTACCTTCCTTCCCATCGTCATCACCTTTCTCTTCACCGAAAGCTCACCTGCACATGCACCTGGACTTTGACTTTGGAGCCATGGTCGTAAGGGTAAACACAGACTCGCAAAGTCCAATTACAAAGTTAAGAGGAAAGTGATGCTGTGTGTAAGGGAGAGACCGCCGCTAGTGTGAAGATGCAGCGCCAAGGAACGGCTTACACCACGCGGGTTTGTCCACATGTGCAGAAGAAACTTGCTCCTGCATTATTAATTGTTTAATTATGAATGTGTAGTCTTGGGAGCCCATTAAGCATGGAACACCATTAAGTCAGGTCTTCTGGACCCCGGACACAGCCTGTGTAATAAATACACAAACCAGTAACACAGACGTTTATTTCATCGTCAAGCACTATGCGCTCTGCATAATCACAGGTGCTGGACTTTTATGGGACTGGCAGAGCAGTAGGTTTGCTTACACCGGCATCACCACAACCCTAAAGTCATGCCTCACGCTGCCCCATGACGATGGCCATCATGTCACTAAGAAATAGGAAGTTTTCAGCTCCTTTAAAATCTTGCAAGATCATATAGTGTATGTGATCTGTCATTGACTGAAACGTCATTATGTGGCACATGACTGTATTTAGAAATATATATATTTAGAAACATGTATAATACGTAAATTAAAACTTATACAACATATAGTCAAAAATATCTATTTAGGCATACATCATGAATGCTTATATTTTAGGTAATTAAGTACAAAATATTATTATAAAAAAAAAAGAAGCCACTCTTACATGAATTGTGAGAAGGCCATAATAACTGCAAGAAGAATCTAGAGGCTTCCAGAAATCTCTTATTCATTCTCCAAAGGGTGCTGCAAATCTTTGCATGCTCCTCAGACCCTCAATCCACATCACTGCATTTATTGCTCTCAATAAATGACTTTGATTTTAATTTATCTGAAAAACATTAACAGTATCCCACAAGAATTCTGATAAGATCACTCTCTGCTTAAAACCCTCTCCTGCCTTCCTGCTGTCTGCCTCTTACCACTCCAGCTGAGGCCTCCCTTCCTTTTCTGGGCTTTCTGCTTCGTCACCCTATCTTGCTGGTCCACCCACCTTTCCTAGGGCTCTGCAACAGCACCCTCTCTGCGCCCCCAGCCTCCACTGGCAGGTGTTTCCTTCCTCAGCCACAGAGCCTGTATTTACTTTCCTACTGAGGCTCCTATTCACATAAGCGTTTGCTTTCTATTTCCTCTGAGATTTTGCTGCATAAATTGTTCACTCTTACTGGATTTTCAACGGCTACATTCTTCTGGGTTCTTCTTCTAAGCCTACAACTTGCTTGTCCTTCCCATTTAAAACAAAACAAAACTGTTTTCAAACATGTAGCCTCTTCCTAAAAGTGATACCGCTGGGGGAATATGGCGGGCTCAGGACCATCATTTCCACGCTCCCACCTTCTCAGAGCTCTGCAGACCTCTCCTGCCAACCTATTCTTGCAGAAACGACCAGTAGCCCACTAACTGCTAAGGTCTGTAGAGAAGTGTCAGCCTCCTAACTCAGTATCTCTGTGGTAGGTGAGACTCTCCTAGAAATTCTCGCCCTCTCCATCTTTTGCACATGGATCCACAGTCTTCCATCCTTACTGCCTCCCTCGTCCTTTCCATTCTCATGAATCAGCTCTTGTCTCCTTTGCTCCCCAATGCCGGTGTGCCCAGGGATTGTACCTTGACCTCCTTTTTTATCCCCTCTCTGCACACTTTATCTGGGCAACTTCGTCATTCTCCATGATGGTTTCACCATCCAGATGGTTCACACTGTCAACCACAGGCTGCGGGAACATTTTCCCCAGGGTCCCTACTGCACCCCTCCACCATACAGGGCATATCCACCTCTGGCTGCATCAACCCACTGCCCTTTTCCTATAACTGCCTGGTGTCAGTCAGCCCCACAGTCTTAACCAAACTTCTGATTCCAGTCACCTCCCTGCCATCCTTGGTACTGCCCCCATTCACTAGCTAACTGCAGCCTCCTCTGTGCTCTTCACTGCCCCAGCCAGGCTATCATGGCTGATCAGGAATTTCATTGCTGGCCCTGGGCTCACATTGGACCTTCTTTGTCTCACTCATGGCTCTGTCTCCTTCCTTGTCATGTTGTCCAGACAGTCCAAACCTCATCCTCATCTGTGACAGTGCTGAGCTCTTGGCTGTCCTGTTAATCTAACTCTTTCTCTGCCTTAGCAAAACGCCTCAACTTGCAGTATCACAGATTACTACTTGAAGCAAATTTTTTCAAAAAGCAAGGAGGTAGGAGGAGAATGGAAATTATGCCAGAAATAAAATATATTTAAAGATATTTTTCTTCCTAAGATGGCACGGGGATAAGGAACATCAGCATAGTGAGGGGACTTGAGTAGGGGTGTTAGTGGTCTCCAGCCAGTCCACCCATTCAGCAACCCTACCTGCCAGGACCTGGCCTGGGAGCCCTGCTCTGTGCTTCTCACATGGTTCTGATCCAGTTCCATTGACCTGGGCAGGAGGGTCCTCTTAATTCTCAACAACATCCCTGGGATCAACTCCTACACTCTGGGCACCATCTCTAGTAAACTCACTCTTTCTTTTACCAATATCCTACTCGCCATCTGTTTTTTAGTTGGGAGCTTCCTCCCTGCCCAGGGGCAATGCCTCCTCCTACCCCTCTGGCTCCCTGCAGTGGAATCTTTCTTCAAGTGGAATCTTTACACCAGAATCAAGCCCTCTCTGAATCTTCTAACCCTTCTGATGCAAGGGGGTGTCCCAATAAAGAGAGGAAAGCCCCCTGAACTCGCCAAGTGGGTGAGTTTCTGGGTTTGAGCAGGAATGAACTTGAAAGAGACACAACTGGCTACCATAGGTTTTATTGAGGCAAAGACAAACAATAGACCCTACTCTACAGACAGAGTAGGGGTCCTCTCCAAAGCAGGAGGGAGACTCCTTATGGGACAATCATAATGTTTTGAAATGTTCAAATACCTTGTACATGACCAGTGCTGTCTTGAGATCAGGCCATAAAGGTTAATCAGAAGCTGCTGTCACAGTAAGGTAAGTTCAAACAGTCTGTAAGGCATCCAGCTTGGTATGGTAATTCATCCATCCTCTGGTCCCAGTTGGCGACTTGCTGGCAATTTCCTTGTGCAGGGTGGTTGGGATCTGGTATCAGCCAGAATGGCTGCGCTCAGGCTCTCTCCACCTTCCTTTCCTGCCTTATCCCTATGTTACTCCCACAAGGATTGTAGGGAGAGTTTGTGGAGGGTTTGGTAGAGAGAAGCAGGATGTATTTTCATTCATTTCTTGTAGTGCAGCAAAGGAAGGGAAGATGGTGGTTTAGTTTCTGCATTAAAGTTTTGAAGATTCAGAGTTTGCTGTTCTTGAAAACACCCCTGCTTTAGAAGGAACATGTCAGTACAGCTGGAGGAACTCATGGTCCACCAGAGCCCGAGGGAGAACACTAGGCAAGAACAAAGTTCATGGTTTGGGCTGTCAGGAGGTCGTGAGGCTCAACATACTCATCAAGTGTGTATGCAGAGTGCGGACTGACTCTGTTGATGGAGAGCAGGGCCCTCTCATTAGATGGTTTTTGTGTTGTGTACACACAGCCAGGCTCTGTGTCTACTGAAGGAAAATGCCCATCAGCACAGCTGCGAATGGAACCACAATAGGATTCAGCATTTGAAATATTCAACAAAAGGGCTTGCTAAGGGCCATATGTTACCCACAGACTATAACACAGTGAGTGGCAGAGTTCAGATTCAGTTTGGAATTCACTTTGAGAAGTACGTCTTAAAGTATGTACCATGGTTTCAACATAGCTCTGGGTAGGCCTGAGCTTCTGTCCCCAACCTCCAGGCCGTGCAGTTACCAATCCGTTAGGAACTGAGTTGCCCAGCAGGTCAGCAGCAGCAGCAATCTAAGGAGGGGAGCTTCATCTGTACCTCCAGCTGCTCCCCTTCTCTGGCACCACCACCTCAGCTCTGCCTCCTGGCAGATCAGCAGCGTTAGATTCTCCCAGGAGCGCAAACCCTGCTGGAAACTGCACCTGTGAGGGACCTAGGCTGTGATTCCTTACAAGAATCAGATGCCTGATGATTTGAGGTAGAGCTGAGGACTCAAGTAACACACTTCAGGTGTCACTGTCTCCCATCACCCCCAGATGGGACCATCTAGTTGCAGGAAAACAAGCTCGGGGCTCCCACTGCCTTATGGTATGTTGTATAATTATTTCATTATGTGTTACAATGTAATAATAACAGAAATAAAGTGTGCGCGATACGTGTAATGTGCCTGAACCATCCTGATACTATCCCTGCCCCCAGGTCCATGGAAAAATTGTCTGCCTTGAAACTGGTCCCTGATGCTAAAAATGGTGACAACTGCTGTGGTAGGGGACAGAAAGGAAGACATGGCCGTTGATGCTGCCAAGGCCTTGCCAGTCTGCTCGAACCCTGACACCTGTCAACAGGGCAGCTAGCATCAAGCTGAGCACTCTGGGCTCTGCAGGCACGTTCACTTCAGCTCACCCCACAACTCTTTGGGTTAGGGGGGCTCTGGTGGGCAAAATAACACCCTTCCTGCCCCAAAGATGTTTACTTCTTAATCGCTGAAACCCACGAATATGCCTCTTCATAAGGCAAGAGGGCTTCGTAGACTTGGTAAGTTTAGGATCTTTAGATGGGAAGATTATTCTGGATGATCCAGGTGTGTCCAGTGTAACCACAAGGGTCTTTATAAGTGAAAGAAGGAGACAGAGTCGGAGGAGGTGTGACAATGAAAGCAATATCCAGGCCACTAAAAAATGAAAAACGATGCCACTCTTCTCAATGCACATTTGGTTTGAAAACTAGTGATTTTCTATAAATTTACTTATTTAATATATATTATTTTTAAATAAACATTTTAACATTTTATATCTATTTTAATTCTAATACATTAAATATCAATAGCTATAACCCACATATGCCAAAATTCCTTAAGTTTCTCAATTTTTTTTTTTTTTTTTTTTGAGACAGAGTCTCATTATGTCGCCCTCGGTAGAGTGCTGTAGCATTTTAGCTCACAGCAACATCAAACTCTTGGGCTTAAGCGATTCTCTTGCCTCAGCCTCCCAAGTAGCTGGGACCACAGGCGCCCACCATAACGCCCGGCTATTTTTTTTTTAAGTTTCTCAATTTTTAAGAGTATAAAGATGTCTTAAGACAAAAGGCTTGAGAACTGCTGTTTTAATGCAGCTGTCACTTTCTCACTGATTCTGTATAGGGCTTTTTGTTTTTTAATGTATTCTGGATATTAATCCTTTTTTTGATTATTTGTACAGCAAACCTTTTCTCTCTGTAGTTAGACCTTTTATTGGTGGTGTCTATTGTCTAAGAAGTCATAATTTTAATGCAGTCCTATTTTCCTATAAGCATGTGCTTTTGTGTTTTAATTAAAAGAAATCTTTCCCTTTTGCAAAACCGTCAAGACAGTCTTATAGATTCTCATTTAGAAGTTTTGCTTTTCATATTTAGGCCTTCATTCCATCTGGTTGTTTGGGGAAGGGTTTATAAAGCAGTGTATAATTTCACATAAGATAGCTTGTTATAAAAAATCAAGTTTCTATGTTCGCCAAGGCCTGTTTCTGGATCTGTACTGGTACAAATCTCACACAAGTGAAGGAACACAGGCAGCCTCTCGATGGAGTCTCCCCTAGAACATCCAGAAGGATCCATTCTTGTTAACACCTGGACTTTAGTTCAGTGGGACCCAGTGAAAACATCTGACCTCCAGAAATGCAGGATAATAAATTCACACTGTTGTAAGCCACCAACTTTGTAGTAATTTGCTATTTGCAGCAATAGGAAACTAATACAGTAACAGTACCCTCACTTTACGGATGGCTAGGTCAGAGCTCCGTGAGGTTAAGTATGTTGTTTAAGGTCACACAGCAAGGGAGTGGCCCAGCTGGGATTCAACCCAGATCTGTTTACTTGCAAAGCCCAAGGTCTTTTCTTTGAAGCACAAAGTCACCTATTCAATACAGAACAGTTCGATGAAGTAAGGGCAACACAGGGCAACCTACCCAAAAGTGTTAAATATTACCAGATATTTCTTAGTTTTTAAATATGTCTATTCTTCATTGAAAATCGCAGGGAGTTGGAGACTTGTTCAAAGTCAAGGAGATTCCAAGTCTCTAGTAGGAGAAAGGTCCCACTCTTACACAAGTTTCTGTCACATGTAGCCCTGTACTTCCTCAGTTCTGAGGCTATTGATGACTTGAGGAAGCTGACTTAGGGTCCAGAGACTGGGGGTGGCCAGAGCTGCCTCTTGAAATGGCCCCAGGTTAAGAGGACTCATGAAATCAAGAAAGCTTACCCAGGGCAGGTGTGGTGGCTCATGCCTATAATCCTAGCAGTTTGGGAGGCCAAGGACAGGAGTCTGAGACCACCCTCAGCGAGAGCTAGACCCTATCTCTGCAGAAAAAATAGAATTATCAGGTGTGGTGGGGCATGCCTGTGGTCCCAGCTACTCAGAAGACTGAGACAGGATCACTTGAGCCCAGGAGTTTGAGGTCGCTGTGAGCTGTGGTGATAGAGCTTCTATCTTAAATAAATACATACATATATAATACATAAAATAAAAAGAAAGGTCAGGTTACCTAGTTTGGTTCCTATTAAATGGTGAAGAAATTAAAATCAAGACAAGATGAGAAGGTCTGAATAAATTAAATCCACATCCCTCAGTGGACTTCAGGAGGAAAAGGGGATTGGAATGGAACAGGAACTAGGACTTAATAAGCATTGGTGTGCCAACCACTCTGCTAGGCTACCTGGACATGATAGTTTGTCTAATTTTAACCACTATCCTATGAAATAGGTACTTATCTCCATTTTACTTTAAAGAAAACAGGGTCAACACTTTAATGTATTATGCCAAAGTTAACAAACCTTATAAATTTTGGTGCTGGAATTTGAACCCACATGGACATAACTTCAAGACCTATACTCTCTCTACCAGCCAGTGTTACCCATCACATTAGGAGGGCAGGCTCTTCAGGAGGACTAGGAAGGACCGAGGAAGGAGCTACTAGGGTTACAGTGGGAGACTGGATCTGGGTGCCCCTCCTCTGGGCATGGCTCTAGCCACCTGGGGACATCAAGGGGTCTGAGTTAAGGAGGGATCTCCAGAGGAGCACCAAAGATTTATGCACAGCTGCATAATCTTTTGGGGGACCCTGAATGCACAATGCATATATTTTAGCTAACAAGTGGCTACAGATAGGCCTGTCCACTTTGAATAAGGGAGTTTCTCAAAACTCCTCACAGTGATCTGACACCTACATTGTGCTACCCTTTCAAAAAACAATTCAAGTTTGGAGAAAAAAGGCAGGTGCATGCAGTACTGGTTGTTTTTTTAAAGTTCCATGAGAAAAAGCAGAACTTTGTCTCTGATGCACCCGCTTCCGACCCACAGCAGACATTTCTGATGTCTTTGGCAGGGAAGGCAGCTGGAAGAGTGAGATGCCTCCCTTTAACACAGATCACCAACAGCAAAGCAGAGCCGCCATCCCCCAAGGATGCTCCAGTGTCGGCTGATACTGATTGGCTGCTTTTTGTCCAATGAAAATACTAAGAAGGAACTAAAACAAAGCAAGGCTTGAAACGATTACGATATCTGTGCTAATGGTCCAGAATGATATTAATGTCTATTATTTGGTTGGTCTTGGCTGGTGTGAAAATGGTGGAGGCGTCTGTGGGGTTTCATGCTGCCTGTCAGATTGCTGGGTACAATGTCTCAGCAAAGGTCCCCTGTGGCTGTCAGAAGAGTGCATCCCAATGTCACTGGCAGGTAAGACAACAGCTTTGCTGTTCAGAAGAGAATGGAATTACTCAGACTACAGGGCATCCACTGGCAACTTTAGGGGCAACTTTTGGGACACCCTGTATTTTCAATCCTTTCCAGTTTAAACTTACAAATGTTTCTTTCAGATGCATAAATACACTATTTTATACTGTGGCCTTATCATGACATAAGCTATTCTCTCCTACAGTTACTAGAACATACGCAGATATCCTGACACCTGGCGGCACAGCCCAGCACTTCACATGGGTCATCCCCTTTGGCCCAACACTTCCCCTTCTAGGAATTTATCCTGGGGCAGGGAGGTGGGGGGAAGTGAGAGTGGGGGTCAGGGGGTGGAGGGAGGGGGATAAACTAAAAGCAGCATAAGGGTAGGCCCAAGGATATCCATCAGAAGGTGATGGTAACCAACTGGGAAACCTAAATGACCATTCAAAGGGGTTAACTTAATTATGGAAAATCGTATAGTAACATTCAGCCTTTAAAATGATGTTGATAAGTCACGGAACATGTGCAAAATACTTAAAGTGGAAAAGCAAGTTTTAAAAAAGTCTCAAGAGGACAATACAGTTTTGTAAAACCTACCTGCCAAGAACTAGCCTTGGGGGGTAGACATGAAGACGCTGGTATGTGTGGGACTGCAGGTGCAGCTTGTCTTCTTTGTATTATTCTCAATGTTTTACAGAACATGTTAAAATTCCATTATTAAAACACACACACTAACTGTTGCTCCTTTTTGAAAAATGAAAAGTTTTAAACTCCAAATTAGTTTTGTTCCTAACAATCTTGGCACAAACTTAAGAACACAACTTTGAAGATAATACTTCTCAATTTGTCAATCTGGTAGACAGCCATATTGTCTAATAAGACCAACAAAGTCACTGCTAACAGAGATGTCCTAAGAACAAAGCTGCCAAAGGAATAAGGCTTCACACTGAGCCCAATTGGCTGTGACAGAAAAGGGGTGTGAGCTGACTGGCCAGAGGGCAGTTCTGCCTCCTCTTCAAACTCTGGGGCTTCTTGGAACTGCAGGGATACTAGCTGGTAGCCTCAGACCCTGTCCACTGTCACTCAGCCAGTGTCCTAGCCAGTGTTTCTGACAGAGGACAGACCAGCCTCTGACTGTACCCTTACTGGAATAGGAGCTCACTACCTTAGAGACTCATTCCATTGCTTCAGGGAACTTCTGGAAATACCACTTTATAATATGCCTAGACAACTGTTGCCTTGGGACTCACAAAAGTATGCATTTAATAAGAATTAAATGTAAAAATAAGTATCTGAAAAGATATGTAAACTACTCATATATTACACTTTCTCTAAATGCTAAGAGTTTCCATGACCTTTTCATATTTAGAAATTGTTAGAAATGATTTGTAGTACAAAGGATAATTCAAGCTTTTTCTATTTTCAGAAGACACTTGACATGTTATCTAAAAGAACATTGACGATGTTGGGGCCTCTGACTAGTTTTACACTGAGCCTTCTAACTTAATTAAAGATCACTGATCTTCAAGATAGCTTCCAGTATCAGCCTTTAAAATTATTGTTCTAGGGCAGTGCCTGTGGCTCAAAGGAGTAGGACGCTGGCCCCATATGCCGGAGGTGGCAGGTTCAAACCCAGTCCCAGCCAGAAAAAAAAAAAAAAAAAAAATATATATATATATATACACACACACACACACACACTACACACACACACACATATATATATATTTCTACTTAGGCCGGAAAGAATAAACCTATACAACGAGACTTTTTTAAAAATACACAATAGTGGCCAAGCATTGTGACTCACACCTATAATCCTAGCACTTTGGGAGGCTGAGGTCAGGAATTCAAAGCCAGCCTGCAAAAAAGAATGAGACCCCCATTTCTACAAAAATAGAAAATTAGCCAGGCATGGTGATGCACACCTGTAAACCCAGCTACAGGGGAGGCTGAAGCAGGAGGATTACTTTAGTCTAGGAGTTTGAGGCTGCAGTGAGCTATGATGACATCACTGCCCTCTATGTGGGGTAACAGAGGGTGACCTTGCCTCCAAAAAAAAAAAAAAAAAAAGGAAAGAAAAAATATATATATATACACACATAATAGGATCAATCTAATTACTGAATCTCCCCAAATTACTCTTATTTGGTGCGATTTAAAAAACAAAGTGAATAAAGTAAGAAAATTTTAAGAAATGATTGAAAATAAATAAAAACTATTATTGAATGGCGACTGTGTCAGGCACTGTGCTCATGATTAAAATGTTTACAGTTCTGCAAGTTTGGTCTCTCCTGTATTTTATAGATTAAAAAAAAATCTTAAAAGAATTTAAATGACTTGCCCAAAATCATACAGTTAACAGTGGAGCTGAAATTCAATCCAAGATCTCTAAGATTTGAAAGCCCATTATGCCTTTGCCACCGTTTAAACTATACCTCTTACTTAGGTAAATGTACAAATGCTGAAATATGAGCCAATCAGGACTTGCACCACCTGTGATAAAAAATCAAAACAACAGTAGCTTCAGAAATGTAGTTTTATTTCTCTCAAGTGCAGAAGTAGGTAGGCTGAGGTTCCTAGGACCCCTGTGAGGTGTCAAGGGCTGAGGCTCCTATTAATTTTTTGCTCTACCCTGGTGAGGACTCATGATCCCAGATGGCAGCCAGAGCTCTAGCCACCACCTCTTTATTTAAGCAGGCAGAAGGAATAAGCACTTCCATATCTTTAAAGACATGTCCCCACAGTTGCTCAGATATCTGGCCAGAACTGATATCTAGCTGCAAGGGAGGCTGGAAGGCAATCTTTCTGTGGCTTTGTGCCCAACTAAACATCCGAGTTCTGAAAGGGAGAACGCATACTGAGAAAGGCCATAGCCTCTGTCACAGGGCACTTATGTAACATGCCAGGAATAAAAAGTAAACGTAAACTCTTCATCTCCCCCTTTGTGCAAGCACATATTTTGCTAGCAAAGTGGAAAATTAATTTCTAAGTAGAGAATTTGCATTTTTCTGGATGTTTGAAGTATTTTATGAGAAATTGAATAACAAACCCACAAGTACCTACCATCCAGAAGGAATGTCATCATTTTCTTTCAGATCTTTAAAAAAAAAAAGAAAAAGATGAAGTCTCTTACAGCCACATCCATCTTCCCCTTCTGATTCCAAGGCAACTGCTTTTCTGAATGAGGTGTCTAAACTTTCCCACTGAAGTTTTTATACTTTCTGTACGTAAATAACATCAAGATAGTATTTTTAAAACCTGTGTAAGTGGCATACATTTCATCTTCAGTGACAGCTTGTTTTCATTCAAGGACCATCCACACTGACATTACCAATCAAGTTCATTCATTTGAACTTCTCAATTGTTTGCCATTTCATAAACAGGTCATAATCTCATAATCTATCCACTTCTTTGCTCATGAGAATTTAGGTGATTTCCAATTTCTCCTGCACACAAACAACTCAGCTGTGAGCATTCTCCTTGAACATACTGCCTGGGTTTCTCTTAGTGCATTCTCAAGCTCTCATGAGCTTATGAGTCACCTGAAAAACCCTGCTAACCACTGATTCTGATTCAGCAGGACCAACATAAGACCTGAGAGCTGCCAAGTTCTCCAGTGAAGCCCATGCTGCTACTCTGTGGTCCATGATTTGAGAAGTGAGATTCTAGGTCAGGGATTTTTGCTATATCAGTAGTGTTCTTTGATAAGATCTTAGGTGTGTCTTGAAAATTTTTAAAGATCATTAACTATTTTTGAAAGAAGTTCAAAGCACAGTAATTATATTATTTTACTCAGTTTTTTGATCAATATAACTTAAGTGTGCCAGGTGATAAAAAAAGTTTGAAAAACGCTGCTCTAGGTTTAGACTAGAATTGCTGGGTTGTAGAGTATGCATTCAACTTTCTTAAACATCATCACATTAAACCAGTTCTTGCTCCAGACACGTGGAAGTGTTTCCCTTTCTCCATCCTCACTAACACATGATCCTGTGACTTTTACCTTTTGTCAATCTGAAAGCATGAAACAAAATCATAAATCCTTAATTACCAGGACAATAATCACCTTTTCACATTTTCCAACTAATCAAGGCTTTTCCATTCATATAGTTTACCCATTTTTCTAATGAAGCAGATGTAAGCATGGTCCAAGGACCCTGGCAATCCCCCGAGATCCATTCAGGGGGTCTGCAAGGTCTCTTTTCAATTACCTACCCACGTCAGGCTGGATTTTCTTCTTCAAATACTTTAACTGAGACACACAGCAACATGATTGCAGAAGCAGGCATGAGAATTCACCTGTCTTTTATTAAGCTGAACATTAAAGAGATCCATAAAAATATAAAACAATGCCATACTTCTCCTTAAGCTTTTGTTTTAAAAACTAGGTATTTTCTATAATTACTTAAGAAGTATTTTTTCTAAATATTTAAAAATTTTCTCTATTCTAATTCTAATAAACATCAATAGATATAACCTATATAGCACCAAAACTATTTAAGGGTCTCAATTTTTAATAGTATAAAGGAGTCTTGAGACCAAAAGGTTCAGAATGGCTGTTCAAATTGCATGGCTGTCATTGTCTCTTTGATTCTGTACGAGGCTCTTTTGTTTTTTTTAATGTATTCTAGATACTAAACCTTTGACAGTTATGTGTGCTGCAAACATTTTTTCCCTGTCTGTAATTTGTCCTTTTACTTATGGTGCCTATTGTTCTACAAAGTCTTAGTTCTAATGTAGTCCTATTTTCCTATAGACATGTGTTCATGCACCTTAAAGAAATCTTTCCCTTTTGCAAAGTCAAGATAAATTTTACAGATTTCTCATTTAGAAGTTTTGCTTTTCATATTTAGGTCTTCAATCCATCTGGTTTATTTTGGGGGAAGGCTGAAAAGTTGTACATACCGTATTTTCATCATAAAGACAGCTTGTTACAATCTGTCAAAAAATCAAGTTCCCATATATGCATGGGCCTGTTTCTGGGCTCTTGATTCTCCCCAGAGATCTACTGACCAATATATTCTGGAACCAATCACATATTGCTTTGATTTTTTACAGGTTTATAATGTTTTTCTTTTTTCTTTTGAGACAAAGTCTCACTATGTTGCCCTCGGTGGAGTGCCATAGCATCACAGCTCACGGCAACCTCAAACTCTTGGGCTTAAGCAATTCTCTTGCCTCAGCCTCCCAAGTAGCTGGGACTATAGGCACCGACCACAATGCTGGCTATTTATTTGTTATACTTGTCATTGTTGTTTAGCAGGCCTGGGCTGGGTTTGAACCCACCAGCCCTGCTGTTGGTGGCCAGCGCCTTAACCACTGAGCTACAGGAGCCGAGCCAATGTTCTTTCATATTAACAGAAGTCCATACCTCTCCCTCTTGCTCTTTTTCAAAATATTTTGCTTCTTCTTAAAAGTAATGTTTTATCCCCATGTAACATATTTTGGGATATAACAGAAGGACTATTGGGCTTCCTATGCTATGAAACCAGAATCTGACAATCATCTCTATTCTGTCTCACCAATGCCAAGAGCCTATAATTTTAGTATAAAGACATCATATAAACTCAATAGACAAAAAATGGGCTAATTCGTATTGAGTAGTGATACTTCAGCATTGCAGATTATAGGAAACTGAACTTGCACAAAAAAGAAAATAGAAATACAAGGGTTAAAAGGTCCTATTTATTATTTTGTGTTGAAAGTTGGACTAGAATCAGTACCACAACACAGAACATTCTCAAGGTTTCATTCTAAAATGAAACTATAGCTTATTACAAAAATTTCATTTCCTATATGAGTTAAATAATAACTTCAGAGATAATCTTATAAAAACAGTAGTTTCCAATCTGGAAATTCTGTAAGGGACGATTTAGAAAATTAAAAACTTCTGATAAAATCCTTCTATAAGTCTTGTCATTATTCCAAAACACCAACATTGCCTCTCCAGCAACCAATAGGTCATTCTGAAATGAATGACCTTCCACTAAATTCGTTCACAGTTCTGCTTCTTCACTTTTGTGACCAAAGTCAGGAATCAGCCAAGGCTTGGCTGAGGCTAAGGATGCTGCTTCTGTTTTGGAACAGGGAACGTCTAAGTGGGCCTTAGGTGACCCCTAGCTTTGGAGCCATTGAATGAACATAGGGAAAAAAAGGGATTTCCCAATCCTTTCCTCCTAAAACCTTCCTTCTATGTATTTCCAGACCTGAGCTAATGTCAATGAAGACAGGTAGTTAGCACTGACCTTTAATGAGATAAACAGAAAATATATTTTAGAAAACTATTTTACCTCAGACAAAATATCTGCAAATTCACCAAAAATGATATTTTACCCTTGGCATAATATATATTCCTGTTTTCCTCTTCAGAAACAGTTTTAGGAAGCAAATTCCTATAAAAATTAATGCACTTTTAATTAACATGTATACTTCTGTCTGCAAATATTTTAATTGAAAAAGATTTCACTCATTTAAATTCAACAATATTTTGTATGAAGTTTTTGTGTTCAAAGAATGCCTTCACATATACTATTTTGACTTCCACAATGATCCCTACATGATAAATGGAGACAATAGTTTGCTAAGAACTGTGTTAAGAGATAAGGAAAATGAAGTTCTGAGAAGGTCTATCATTTCTCAACATTACGCAGGATTAGACATGACAACTGATGTTAATCTGAATAAATGTGGCAAGTAACTCCAAATACTCATATGAAGCATAAACGAATTGAATACCTGCATGGTCTGCACAGGAACAGTAAAGAAGGCCGGAGAGACATCTGTAGGCCATTCTCTGCCTTTCAGATGACTACATATTTTCTATTATATGTATAATAACATGTCTACTATATGTATACTAACATGTTCTTCTGTTTAATAATATTCCTATTCATAATTATGGCCAATTCATCTAGTTCAGATTAGAGGAAGGTAGAAAGTGTTCAGATGAAGCCTGGGAGAAGAAATGAGAATATACAAAACTGTCTGCTAATCCCCTTGAAGAGATCAAGAGGGGTGGGAGGGCAGAACTACTGGAAGAAATCAATGATGGCAGTTAGTAAGGAATAAAAAGGTACGCAAGTAAATAGACTTATCTAAACGGAAAAGAAAACAATTTAAATTAAGGTTCAAATGTGTATTTTTAAGTTAACACCACAGGATGAACCAGATTATCAAGCCCTTGCCCTTAGGGACTCTGGCATTTCAGAGCTTGTACGTAACCAAAGAATTGTTCATTTGATGATTCTAGGATATATGGAAAGTAGCAACGTCACTGAACAGAAAGTATACATTTCAAGCCAGTGAGTTTGAAGTCACTTTTAAGACCCACTGCCTACTTAATCCATCCTAAATAAAAACTGACTCATCACTGATCAATGTACTTGGTTACACTCAATTATAATGATTCTCCATTTTTCTTTAAATACTCATCATTGCTACAAAATAGACAGCATAAGTATTAGCCCTATCCCCAAATATTTCATTAAGAAAGTTTTTCTCCACTGAATGATGGAAAAAAGCAGAATAAACCTTTTGAAAATAGTGAAGAAAAAAACTCAATGAAGAGCACCTCCCTTGTTAAAGGCAGTAAACACTCTGGACCATCTGCTACCTGCTCCATCAGGCTTTACAGCTGTCACGTGCCTAGAGCAAGGAAGTGCCATGTAAATTAATTTGCTTCCACCTCCATAATCCAAATTGGAGCAAAAAACCAAAAGATGTCTCTTGGTGATAACTACAAGTAAAATATCAAATTACAGCAACACACTCAAACCTTTAAGGGATTGTTCTTGAAAGACATTATGTATGTTCAATTCGTTCCTACCTACCACTGTAATCAACAACTGGTTATTCAGAAAAAAAATTTAAAATCAGAACTGGAGTCATGGTGTTGGGTAGAAAAAAAATCTATAATGAATTTAAAGAGATCTAGGTTTTTGCCAGATTATGAAGCATAAAAAATACAAAATAATTAAATAAATTAAGAATACTTAATGTGCAATTCACAAAATAAAGCAGAAAGGGGCACTTGCTATGTGTTAAAATAATTTAATTCTCCCTGTACATTTCTGTCCACATGAACCAGCAGCAATCAAGAATACACACTTTACAATATTTACCTGTTCTGACATTCAAGTCAATTCAGATGGCAAAAGTAGAATTCAATCACTAATGAAATGTTTAAAAAATATATATTAAACAAAAAAAATGCTTTTATAAGTAAAAAATAATCTTCCACAATGCAATAAATTGCAGATCACTGAAATTTTAACTTTTTGGATGATTTCAGTTCAGTTTTTTGGTTTCAAAATCCAGATAGTAAAGAAAATGTGCAGGCAGAATTTCTATCTGTTTTTGCGTTTTTCCTTCTTGCTTCGACTACTTGTGACACTGTTTAAAGATGATGACGACGGAGCTCTTGCATGACCTGTGGCCTTCAGATGTTCAAAAAGTTTATTCCGAGATGGAAATTCACTATGGCAGGTTGTACAGCTGATAAGGACATCAGTCTAAGAAGAGGAGAAAATCCATAAATAAAAGTATTATCATCTAAAAATAGCATTTTATGTTTTAATGTCAAGATTAAGCATAAAGAAAAGCAAAATAAAGATATTTTAATAACAGCTGCCAAAATAGGCTCAACAAAGGCAGCACGGCCCACCCTGTCAACTTCAAGGACCTGGGACTTTGAATAGCATGGATCCAATGGATTAGAATGGACAGAGTCTGTGCTTCACAGTCTTCAGAACTTAGCACATGTAACTCTTCTCACCAAGGCTTTAGATTGCAAAGTAATGGAGAAGACCACAGTAACTGTTCTTCTAGTACAGTCTACCAATCCCAATGGTGCTTCTCTTTACTTTAAAGAAAAACCAGCAGTGGTTTATATATAAATTCAGTACCCACCAAGTAGAACTGCTGATGGATCCACACCATTGCAGGTTCTACAGGGAAGGGTTCACTGAATACACATTTACATTGTTAAACCCTGTATTACTTAAGCAAGGTCAACTAAAGAGATGGGAAAATGATTTTGACCTACCACCGTCTGTGGTTCAGCAGGTACTTTGACAGTTTTCTTCATATCTTTGGTTTTCTTTCCTTTGGGTTTAGGAACACTAGAAAATAAAAGAATTCAGTATAATCCCCAAATAATGTGCCCCTTTTAATAGTCATCTTGCTCCCAAGAACACTCAAAATAGTGACTGAGATGCACCTTAAATTTAATTAATCTTCATATCTGAAATGAAGAGAGCAACTGTAGGAATCAAACTAAATGTAGCTTCAAAATTAAATCAAATTTGGCATAAAAATTAGGTAGTTTTCATTAAATAATTGGAAAAGATAAAGACCCCTAAAGTATCTTTAAACATCCATACAGTGTTTTCATAAAAAGAAATGCACTTAATACTCCATTTATTACAGCAAAATCATCTCCAGAACCTACCAGTAGTAGCCATAAGACATCTATGACATTAAGTGTGGTTTTAGTCTGATACCAACATTTCAACAAACCCACAGATGAGAAAAATAAACTTTGTAATGCATTTTTTCATAAAATTGAATTTGTTCAATATGAGGAATTTATTTTTATTAAGAAATTATGGCTTTTCTCCTGTTTGAGGGGTTTCCCCCCACTGTACCCTTTAAATCAGAAACTGACAGCCAGTGTGGTCGGCTTCTCCTACTCTGCTTGAACTCTTGAACATTCTCTACTGAGCCTCCTTCATGAGTTTTAATCTTCCATCACTTGTGCTAACCAAATTCATAGGGTAAAAGTCTTGCATCTACACTTATGAAGCAGACGGGGTAGATTACAGTGAATAAGTTATGATGATGCTTCTAAGCGCTTCATGGGTATACTATCTTTTAAGCAAAAATCAGGGGTCTGGCTCGGCACCTGTAGCTCAGCAGCTAGGGTGTCAGCCACATACACCAGAGCTGGCAGGTCTGAACCCAGCCCGAACCTACTAAACAACAACTAAAAAATAGCTAGGCATTGTGGCGGGTGTCTATAGCTTGGGAGGCCGAAGCAAGAGAATCAATTAAGCCCAAGAGTTTGAGGTTGCTGTGAGCTGGGATGCCAGAGCACTCTACTGAAGGTGAGATAGTGAGACTCAGTCTCACCAAAAAACAAACAACCACAACAAAAAAACTCAGGGGTCTATGTTGAGTTAAATGGCCTACACATTCAAAAGATGCAAATTAGGAGTACAACATGACATTATGCAGTATTCAATCAGCTTTGAAAACATCAAGAAAAGGACACGATAGCATAAAAGAGAACAGGTAACATACTAATTTACAAAATAGCATCACAGATATGCCACAAATATGTTTAGGAAAATTTAGAGTAATATGCCTGGCAAACAGTTTATCATATTATGAAAGATAGCTACCCTATGAAGACAATATCTAAGACCTTCATTTAAAAGAAAAATACTGGGCAGCACCTGTGGCTCAAAGGAGTAGGATGCTGGCCCCATATACCCAAGGTGGCGGGTTCAAACTCTGCCCCAGCAAAAAAAAAAAAAATTCTACACACACACATTTTTTAATAAATCAGTTCTCAGCAGACAGCCCCCCAAGCTCCACACCACTCCAGGGAGGCAGCAGAGGCGCCCAGCAGAGAGGCCAGAATGTCCGGGGGTGGGGAGTGTGCTGTATCCACCCACCCCTGCCATTCCTCAGTAGTGAAGACGTCACTGGAATTCTCTGAATCCTTTTCTCACATCAGTAAAATGAGAAAACTCAACTATTAATGTATCAGTGGTTACACAAGTCTGAGAATCCTCTTTTTTCCCCCAAATGAATTCTCACGTGGAAGTAACACGGAAAGCAAATGAAGAAATTCTAGCTCTAGATAAAGAGCTCAGGGGCCCCCAGTGCCCTCTTGGCTCTCCCTTCATGCCTGCCAAGCAACACAAGTCACCGTTACAGAACACTAAGGCCATGGGCTAGATGGCCAGGCGCTTTCAAGCCGTCAGGCAGACAGGAATTAAATGCCAGCTTTTCCACTTACCAGCTTTTGTCCTTCAGCAAGTCACTTAAGCTGAGATTCAGTTTCCCCATATAAAATGGGAACAAACACCGCATCAGAGTGAAATAAATGGGAATTTCCCCTTCCAGGCTTCTACTTGTCCAAGTTCTTCAAAGCTTGGACATCCAAGTTTTGTGCAGTCCCTTAGCTTCCTGCTTCACAGCCAGAGCCCTAATGTCGGCCTCAGCCTGTCTGTGTCCCTCACTGCCACTGCCTAAATTCCCGAACCCACGGCGTGTACCCAGCAGCCCATCACTGTTGCTCCGGCATTAAACACTTAACTCATGCTCCACATTACGCCATCACTTTCACTCTTTTTTGTGGTCCTATAATGACAGGAACCCGAGGCTACTTACTGTTCAGATCTGTTCTCAAAGAGCAAGAAATGATTTTCTACTGCAGAGAACAGAGGAGATAGAGACAAGAAAGTCAGACAAGGAGCAGGAAGCAGAGGGCAAGGAGCGGCTACCTCCCCAGTGAGCCCGTCCCCATCCCCCACCATGGCCTTGTGCCGCCCAGGAGTCCAGGGCTCCTTCTAGTGGGCAAGCTGCAAGCTGCTCCTGTGTATCCTGACAACCCTGCGGTGTCCGATACAGGCTGTCACCAGCACGCAGAAGTCTTGTTCTCATGACAGCATCAAGAACTGCTGATCCAGGACAAAATAAGAACCATGGCAGGAAGCAATAATGGCATTAAAGTGACTTCTTTCTGATTTTGTCATGTTGCTGAAATGGCAGAGCACATTTCTCTAGTACTGTCTTTCTGACACGCTTCCTCTAATTCATCTGTGGGAGTCGATGTCTGCACATATGTACACAGATCCCTATCTTACTTTATTCAGTCATGGAAAAGAGATCGCATTTGATATATGGCAGGCTGTCCTTGCTGTTAGTATTCAGTAATTATAAAACATGCAACTCTGACCGACCTCTTAGCTTCACTTTTTGCATCATCACATGGTTCAACGGTCTCTGTGACACCAGCATTTTCTTGGGAACTGTTTTCCAATTCTTTGGCATTGTCTTGATTTAAGTTAGGATCTTCTGGGTCAATTTTTACTCTTTCTCCAGTTCCATTTTCATTGAAATTGTCGTCATAATCCTAGGTAGTAAAACACAGATACCATTACAAAATAAACGCCACGATCGTTACGCTGCCAGGTGGTCACAAACGATGGCGATGCCCTGTGTGCTCCAGTAGGAGAACGCTGCCCAGGAACAAAAGGGAGAAGCAGGCAAATTAAGAACATGGACACTCACATTAGAGACATTAAATTGGGAGAAACTGGAAACAATCCAAATGTTCAATAAGTAAATGGTTGAATATATAAAGGAAAATTTTGAAGTGCTTAAAAACCACTTTTTCCTAACATATTAGTTAATTATGTAAAAAATACAAGATGTTAGCAAAAATTGAAGACAGAAAATTATACGTACAGTTGAATCACAATTTAATTCAATATTAAGTAATCTCTACAGGAAGAATTAAGGATGATTTTTATACTTTCATTTTCCAAAGGATCAGCAATGGGCAACTATCAAGTCTACAGTCAGGAAAAAGAACAAACAGGCATTACAGATGAAAGATGCCTCCCAAATATATCTTTACTAACTTCAGCGGTCTGTTTTTGTTTAAGTTTTTGCTACCTTTGTGTACCCTCACCCCTCACTCCCCTTCTCTTTCTCAGCAAAAAGATTTCCCCTGAACTATCTGAAAGGCAGCTGCAGACAGATGTGAGTCTTGCCACGCACGTCTAAGAACAAAAATATTCTCTGACAGATACACGCAACTCTCTACATTCAAGGAATTTTACACTTATATCATTTTTTTACACAATCCTCATTCAAAGTTACCACTTGATCCTTTTTCTGTAATCCCTGACAAGAGATTAATTTAGAATCACAAGCTGCTTTTAGCTATTGAATCTCCTTAATCTCCTTTATTCTAGAACAGTCCCACTTGTTTTTTCTTTCATGACAATTTGATGACTGTTTTATAAAATGTCCCATAATTCAGCTACGTCTGATTGTTTCCAAATGATTAGATTCACATTTCTAGCAACGATACTACAAAAACAAGACTGAGAGGCAAAATGTCAGTTCATCCCATCATCTTTCAGTGATAATAAGTTTGATTGTTTGGTTAGAGTAGTATTGCCAGATTTTCTACTGTAAAGTACCTTTTTCCCTTTTTTGGTAATCTAGAGGGTATAACTTTGAGACTGAATATCCTATTCCCAATAACCATTCACCGGATGAGTTTGGCATCTATTCATCAATAGACTTTTGTCTAAACCATTTATTAATACTGGCAGCTATAGAATAGTGATCTTCTACCTCTGTTACATGTGCCATTTGCACTTGTAATAACTCATTCTTTTATAACAATAGAGCTTTCTGTCTTTCTCCAGCTCTTTTTTAAACTCAGTATAGATACAAAAATCAATGTATAAAAATCTGGCTCTGCGCCTGTGGCTCAGGTGGCCAAGGAGCCAGCCCCATACACCTAAGGTGGCGGGTTCAAATCCAGCCTGGCCCGCCAAACAACAATGATGGCTGCAACCAAAAAATAGCTGGGCGTTGTGGCAGGCGCCTGTGGTCCCAGCTACTTGGGAGGCAGAGGCAAGAGACT